>NW_025317370.1:0-200442 GCF_018873765.1 Telopea speciosissima
GGTCTGGTTTAAAAACAAAATTGAACATATGCCGAAATAGGTATCAATTCGATGGTCACGACCCTTAACATCGGACCCACACGTCTAATAAGGGATAAGGACACTGTTTAGTAAATACCAAACACAATAAAGTACAGAAATGCCCCCAAATAACCCCAAACGACCCACCCGGTCAGGTTTAAACCGAAAAGGAACTTATGTCGAAGTAGGTATCGATTCAAAGGACACAAACCTGAACATCGCATCCATATGTCTAAAAAGAGATAAGGACACTTTTCAGAAAATCCCAAGCCTAAAAAAGTACAGAAATGCCCCCAAATAACCCCAAACGACCCACCCGGTCGGGTTTAAATAAAAGATGAACATATGTCAAAATTGGTATCGATTCGGAGGTCACGACCCTCAACACCGCATCCACTCATCCAGTAAGAGGTACGAACAGTTTTTAGAAAATCCCAAGCCCAAAATAGTACAGAAATGCCCCCAACTAACCCCAAACGACCCACCCGGTCTTGTTTAAATCGAAAATTAACATACACAGAAATAGGTATCGATTCGAAGGTCACGACCCTCAACATCGCATCCACATGTCTAATAAGAGATAATGACACTTTTTAGAAAATACCAAACCCTAAAAAGAACAGAAATGCCCCCAAATAACCCCAAACATCCTACCTGGTCTGGTTTAAACCGAAAATGAACATATATCGAAATAGTTATCGATTCGAAAGTCACAACCCTCAACATTGTATCAACACGTCTAATAAGAGATAAGGACACTTTTTAGAAAATCCCAAGCCCAAAAAAGTACAAAAATTCCCCAAATAACCTCAAATGACCTACTCGGTCTGGTTTAAACCGAAAATGAACTTATGTCGAAATAGGTATCGATTCGAAGGTCACGACCCTCAACAACGCATCCACACATCAAATAAAAGATAAGGACACTTTTTAGAAAATACCAAACCCAAAAAAAAATCAGAAATGCCCCAAATAACCCGAAACGACCCACCCGGTCTGGTTTAAAGAGAAATTGAACATATGTCGAAATAGTATCGATTCGAAGGTCATGACCCTCAACATCGCATCCACACGACTAATAAGAGATAATGACACTTTTTAGAGAATCTCAAGCCCAAAAAAGTACGAAAATGCCCACAAATAAGCCCCAACGACCCACCCGATCTAGTCTACATCGAAAATGAACATATGCAGAAATAGGTATTGATTCGAAGGTCACAACTCTCAACATCACATCCACTTCTCTAATAAGGGATAAGGACACTTTTTAGAAAATATCAAACCCATAAAAGCACAGAAATGGCCCCAAATAACCCTAAATGACCCACTGGGTCTAGTTTAAATCGAAAATGAACATATGCTGAAAATAGGTATTGATTCGTAGGTCACGACCCTCAACATATCATGCACACGTCTAATAAGTGATAAGGACACTTTTTAGAAAAAACCAAACCCAAAAAAAATCAGAAATGCCCCTAAAGAACCCCAAACGACCCACCCGATCTTGTTTAAACCCAAAATGAACATATCCCGAAGTAGGTATCAATTCGAAGGTCACGATCCTCAACATCGCATCCATACGTCTAATAATAGATAAGGACACTTTTTAAAGAACCCCAAACCCAAAAAAGTGCAGAAATGCCCCAAAATAACCCCAAACTACCCACCCAGTCTACTTTAAACCGAAAATTAACATATGTCGAAATTGGTATCGATCCGAAATCACCCACCCCCAGCATCGTATCCACACATCTAATCAGAGATAGGGACCCTTCTTAAAAAATCCAAAGCCCAAATAAGTAAAGAAATGCCCCCAAATAACCCTAAACGACCAACCCGGTCTGCTTTAAACAAAAAATGAATGTATGTCAAAATAGGTATCGATTCGAAGGTCACGACCCTCAACATCGCATCCTCCTGTCTAATAAAAGTTAAGGACACTTTTTAGAAAATCGCAAGCCTAAAAAAGTACAGAAGCGGCCCCAAATAACCCCAAACAACCCACTCGGTCTGGTTTAAACTGAAAATGAACATATGTCGAAACAGGTATCAATTCGAAGGCCACGACCCTCAACATCACATCCACATGTTTAATAAGAGATAAGGACACTTTTTAGAAAATACCAAACCCTAAAAAGCACAGAAATGCCCCCAAATAACCCTAAACATCCCACCTGGTGTGGTTTAAACCGAAAATAAACATATGTCAAAATAGTTATCGATTCGAAAGTCACGACCCTCAACATCGCATCAACACGTATAATAAGAGATAAGGACACTTTTTAGAAAATCCTTATCCCAAAAAAGTACAGAAATTCCCTCAAATAACCGCAAATGACCCACTCGGTCTGGTTTAAACAAAAAATGAACTTATGTCGAAATAGGTATCAGTTCAAAGGTCACAACCCACAAAAATGCATCCACACGTCTAATAGAAGCTAAGGGCATATTTTTAGAAAATGCCAAACCCAAAAAAGTACAGAAATGCCCCAAAATAACCCTAAACAGCCAAGTCGGTCTGGTTTAAACCCAAAATGAACATATGCCGAAATAGGAATCGAAACAAAGGTCACGACCCTCAACAGCGCATCCACACGTCGAATAAGAGATAATGACACTTTTTAGAAAATACCAAACCCAAAAAAATTCAGAAATGCCCCCAAATAACCCCAAACGACCCTCCTGGTCTGGTTTAAACCGAAAATGAACATATGCCGAAATAAGTATTGATTCGAAGGTCACGACCCTCAACATTGCAAGCACATGTCTAATAAGAGATAAAGACACTTTTTATAAAATACAAAACCCATAAAAGCGCAGAAATGACCCCAAATAACCCTAAATGATCTACTCGGCCTGGTTTATATCGAAAATGAACATATGGCAAAATAGGTATCGATACGAAGGTCACGACCCTCAACATCGCATCCACACGTCTAATAAGTGATAAGGACACTTTTTAGAAAATACCAAACCCAAAAAAATTCAGAAATACCCCTAAATAACCCCAAACGACCCACCCGGTCTTGTTTAAATCCAAAATGAACATATGCCAAAATAGGTATCGATACGAAGGTCACGATCCTCAACATCGCATCCACACGTCTAATAATAGTTAAGGACACATTTTAGAGAATCCCAAACAAAAATGTACAGAAATGCGCTCAAATAACCTCAAACGACCCACCCGGTCTGCTTTAAATAAAAAATTAACATATGTCGAAATAGGTATTGATTCGAAGTCAAGAACTTCAGCATCGTATCCACACATCTAATCAGAGATAGCGACACTTCTTAGAAATTCTGAAGCCCAAATAAGTAAATAAATGCCCTCAAATAACCCCAAACGACCCACCCGGTCTGGTTTAAATAGAAAATGAACATATGTTGAAATAGGTATCGATTAGAAGGTCACGACCCTCAACATCGCATCCTCACGTCTAATAAGAGATAAGGACACTTTTTAAAAAATCCCAAGCCCAAAAAAGTACAGAAGTACCCCTAAAGAACCCCAAACGACCCACTCGGTTTGGTTTAAACTGACAATGAACATATGTCGAAATAGGTATCAATTAGAAGGTCACGACCCTCAACATCGCATCCACATGTCTAATAAGAGATGAGGACACTTTAGAAAATACCAAACCCTAAAAAGTACAGAAATGCCCCCAAATAACCCGAAACGGCCCAGCCGGTCTGGTTTAAATCGAAAATGAACATATGTCGAAATAGGTATCGATTTGTAGGTCAAGACCCTCAACATCGCATCCACACGTCGAATAAGAGATAAGGACACTTTTTAGAAAATACCAAACCCAAAAAAAATCAGAAATGCCCCCAAATAACCCCAAATGACCCACCCAGTCTGGTTTAAACTGAAATTGAACATATGTCAAAATAGGTATCCATTCGAAGGTCATGACCTGCAACATCGCATCCATATGACTAATAAGAGATAATGAAACTTTTTAGAGAATCCCAAGCCCAAAAAAGTACAAAAATGCCCACAAATAACCCCAAATGACCCACCCGATCTAGTTTAAATCGAAAATGAACATATGCAGAAATAGATATCGATTCAAAGGTCACAGCCCTCAACATCGCATCCACTTGTCTAACAAGAGATAAGGAAACTTTTTGGAAAATACCAAACCCATAAAAGCACAGAAATGGCCCCAAATAACCCTAAATGACCCCCTGGGTTTGGTTTAAATAAAAAATGAACATATGCCATAATATGGTATCGATTCATAGGTCACGATGCTCAACATCGCATCCACACGTCTAATAAGAGATAAGGACACTTTTTAGAAAATACCAAACCCAAAAAAATTAAGAAATGCCCCTAAATAACCCCAAACGACCCACCCGGTCTTGTTTAAACCCAAAATAAAAATATACCGAAATAGGTATCGATTCGAAGGTCACGAACCTCAACATCGCATCCACACGTCTAATAATAGATAAGGACACTTTTTAGAGAATCCCAAACCAAAAAAAGTATAGAAATGCCCCAAAATAACCCCAAACGACCCACCCGGTCTGCTTTAAATCGAAAATTAACATATGTCGAAATAGGTATCGATTCGAACTCCTGACCCCCAGCATCGTATCCACACGTCTAATCAGAGACAGGGACCCTTAGAAAATCCGAAGCCCAAATAAGTAAAGAAATGCCCCCAATAAACCCCAAACGACACACCTGATCTGGTTTAAACCAAAAATGAACATATGTTAAAATAGGTATCGATTCGAAGGTCACGATCCTCAACATCGTATCCTCACGTCTAATAAGAGATAAGGACACTTTTTAGAAAATCCCAAGCCCAAAAGAGTACAGAAGTACCCCCAAATAACCCCAAATGACCCACTCGGTTTGGTTTAAACTGAAAATGAACATCTGTCGAAATAGGTATCAATTCGAAGGTCACGACCCTCAACATCGTATCCACATGTCTAATAAGAGAAAAGGACACCTTTTAGAAAGTACCATACCCAGATCAGGTGGGGAAGACAGCCCAAGGAATCCACCTTGCTCTGGAGATTTTGAGTGTGGTGCTCTTGGTGGTGGTTGCTCTTGGTGATGGCCGGCGGGCCATTTGCTTCGGCTGATGGTCTTCTTCCTCCACCCATTCCGGGAGAGGGGGAAGCTAGGGGCTCGGTGGATGGCGGTTCTAAGTCGGCAGGGGGTGATCTTGGTGGTGGATCAAGGCTGAGAGAAGTTGCTGCAGGTGGGGGATCCTCCTCGGGTGGTGGTGGTGTTTTGGTGGCAGGATCGGGAATGGATATACATGGAGAAGCTGTTCGGAAGGGGGTGTCATGGAATTCATTATTTCAATCTTCTTCAAGCTCCCTTAATAGTGAAGGTTTGGAGTTAAGTTTCATTGAGCCTGTTTGTATTGATGGTATGCGTGTTGCACAATGTTCTTCAGCCATGCTTAAGGCAGAATTATCTAAATGGAAGAACACTCTTCTTGGGCATTTCATTGGCCGTAGGCCAAGTTTTACTTATGTTAAAGAAGTGCTGCTAAAACAATGGAGTATTTCTGGGCATGTGGATGTTAATCTTTTAGAGAGTGGATTCTTTGTTTTTCGTTTCAATTTGGAGGAAGATAAAGTTAAAGTGCTAGAAGGAGGACCATGGACTGTGCAGCGAAGACCGTTGATCCTCCGGCCTTGGAAACCAGGAATGAAGCTTGAAAAGGTTGAATTAAACTCCATTCCTATCTGGATTACTTTCCCCAACCTTCCTTTTCACTTCTGGAATGTGGAGGCTTTGAGTTCGATTGCTAGTGTTATCGGCAAACCGATAGCCACTGACAAAATGACAATGACTAAGGAAAGGCTCTCCTATGCCCGCTTATGTGTGGAAATTGAGGCTACCCATGATGTCCCGGAGCAAGTGGCTGTCCATGATGATGAAGGGTTGGTGTTCTTTCAAAAAGTGAAGTATGAATGGTGCCCTCCACGCTGCAATAGCTGCATGATTTTTGGCCATGCCACTAGTCAATGTGGTGCTAATCAAGCTACACAGAAGGGTAACAGCCGAAAAGAGTGGAGGGTGAAAGGTGGTGCTGGTCCTTCTCAGGTGGCCGGAGCGGGACGTGGTGGTGGTGCTCAGGCCATGCACGGTGGTGATGGGGCTGAGATTCAAAATTCAAATGGAGATGCCAACTTGGGTGAAAGATTTGCTAGGATCACGGAATCTGATGGGATCACGAAATCTATGGGGATTTCCAAATCTGCTGGTTCTAGAAATCTTCCTAATTCTCCAACCAAGATTGCAGCTGGTAAGGGGAAGGAAGTTGTTCATGTCAATGCATTTGCTTTGCTGGAAGATCTAACGGAGGAAGTTGCCTATGATCCAAAGGAGCTAATGTTGGATGTTGATTCTTGCAATATCTTATTAGGAGATGAGCTGGATGATGGGCAGAATCCAAGGGATTCTTTAATTACGACAGATGGGGGGAATCTTGGAAGAAAAGGTATAGCTGGCTTGGATGGTGTGGAGATTTTGGAAAATTCAAATGGGATGAATGTGACAACTGGGTCTTCTCCTACTAAAGCCCATGCGTTGACCATGAAGGAGAGAATTGGTGAGGGTGGAGAGAAGGAGAGTGGGGCACTTATGGAAGGTAATAATTCTTCCACTTCAGTTTTGGTAAGCAATGCTGATTGGGGGAGCTCTATTAGGGATTCTCTTTTGAAGATTCTTGATGAGGGGGCCACGTTGGATGGTGATGTCATTGAAGAAGGAGCTAAAGAAGTTGCCCGGCCAGATTTGATTTCCAAAACTGCCAGCCTATCCACCAAAGGAAGAAAGGATTCGGCTAGCTTATCTTTGAAAGACCCCACATTTGAAGGTATGTCCAACCCCACTATCCCCATTGTTTTAAATTCAGATAAAGAGGGGAGAGGACTAAGGGAGCAGGGAAGGAGAAGATTTTTGGCTTCTTTCAAGCCTCAGCGTATTGAAATCACTTCCAATGCTAGTTCGGCTGTGAAGGGGACTGAGATTGGATTGGCTTTGGGGGGTAAGAAGCTGGCTCCAACCCCTCCTTCTAATCGTTCCTAATGAATAGTCTATGCTGGAATGTGAGAGGGCTGAATGCCCCTGAAAAACAAAGAAGTGTTAAAAGAATGCTTGCTGCCAAGGAGTATAAGTTGGCTATTCTTTTGGAGACAAAAGTTAAGGAGAATAATGTTAATACTACTTTTCAAAACCTTAAAAGGGGATGGAAATTCACTCATAAGCGTAGTCCGAACACCATACCAGAATTTGGATTGGTTGGGATGAGGAGAGTTTAAAGGTTGAGATCATTAAATCTAAACCTCAATTTATTCATTTGAAAGTTGGAATTCTTGGTTCTTCTTTGGCCTGCCCTTTGCACCTGTTTATGCTTTTAATACTCTTGAGGGGAGGCTTGAGCTGTGGAAAGACATAGAGGAAATTGCTGCTGGTATGATCGACCCCTGGGCTGTAATGGGGGATTTTAATATTCTTGGCATCAGAATGAGAAGCTTGGAGGGGAGGCCATTCTTCATGGGGCTGTAGAGGACTTTAACGCTTGTATTTTCAATTCGGGCCTAGCTGATTTGAAGTGGAAAGGAGAAATGTTTACTTGGAGTAATAACCAAAAAGGCAGCGGCGAGAATTTGTTGTAAACTTGATCGAGTCTTAGTTAACAGCCATTGGCTGGATAAACTAAGTTTTTTGAGGTAATTTCCTATGCCCTGGTATCTCGACCATAGTCCGATTATCCTTAAGTTGTTGGACAATTTCAATTCAGGTCCAAAGCCTTTCAAATTTTTCGATGCCTGGACTACTCATGGAGATTACTTTGAAGTGGTTAAGAAAGGCTGGGCTTTCCCTATAAAGCCACAGTCAATCCTCTTCTTTGCTTCTTGCAAAGTTAAGGAATGTTAAGCTTGAGCTGAAGAGGTGGAATAAGGAGGATTTTGGGGATGTTTTTCATTCTGTCAAGGTGGCTGAGGAGGAACTTTCCAGAATTCAGGCTGATATATCTTTGAATCCGATGGATGATTCTCTAATTATCCTAGAGAGAGAGGCCAAGGGCAAGCTCTGGAGTGCTTTGCAAATGGAGGAGAGGGTCCTAAAGGAGAAATCTAGGGTGAAGTGGCTCCAACTAGGTGACGGAAATAACAGTTTTTTTCATAAGTCCATGCGCAGCAGATTCAATAGAAAGCATATTCTGGAGATTGTTGATCAGAATGGAGTGGTGGTTGAAGAACCAAAAAGGATTAAAGAAGAGGCTGTAAAGTTTTATTGTAATTTATTTGGGACTGATTCAATTGATGAGGGAACCTGCCCAAATTCTATCCACCTTTCGGGTGCTATTTCTGAAATTCAGATATTGGAATTGGAAAGGGAGATTAGTAGAGAGGAGATCAAGGGTGTGGTCTTTGCTATGAAAGATTCTAAGGCCCCAGGGCCTGATGGTTTCGGGGCTAGATTTTACAAAACAACCTGGGAGATTATTAAGGAGGACTTTATCAAGGCTATTAATTGGTTTTTTGAGAACTCCCTTATGCCCTATTCGTTAATGCTACCTTTATTTCTCTCGATCCCTAAATCGGAGATGTTTCCTCCTTTGCGGGCTATAGACCCATTGCCCTTTGCAATATGCTTTATAAGATCATTTCTAAGATCATCTCTAATAGACTCCAGAAGGTTATCGGCGAGGTGATCGGTTTCAATCAATCAGCTTTTATCAAAGGAAGATCTATAGTTGATAATATTCTTGTTTGCCATGATATTGTGAGAGGAATTGAGCAGAAGCAGCCAACCCCACTTGTGGTGTTGAAGGTTGATCTCCATAAAGCCTATGACTCCTTGAGCGGAACTTTCTATTTGGAGTGATGGAAAGAATGGGCTTCACAGGGAAATTCCTTGGATGGGTTAAGGCTTGTGTTACCACACCCATGTTCTCCGTTCTCATTAATGGCAGCCCCACAGGTTACTTCAAGGGAGATAGAGGTATCGAGGCAAGGTGACCCGCTCTCTCCTTATTTGTTCACTATTGCCATGGAAGCTTTTTCGGGAATTATACGAAGGCTGGAAGTAGATGGTCAAATCAAATTGCTGCCTAGATGTAAAGCTCTACATCTTTCTCACCTTATATTTGCGGATGACCTAATGATCTTTGTGAAGGCCAATCGCGAATCTGTTTTGGCTAGTTTGGGGGGTCTTGATGAGTTTGCAAGTCTTTCAGGGCTGCATCTCAATAGATCTAAGTCCTCTATTATTGTAGGGGGCCTAACCCAAACTAGTAGTATGGAACTTTTGGAATTAACGGGTTTCTCTGCGACCACTCTCCCTATCAGGTACCTCGGCGTCCCTCTTGTCTCGGGCAGGCTGTCCTTGAAAGATTGCAGTCCTATTTTAGATTTGGTTAGAAGGAAATTGGAAGGATGGAAAGCCAGGTTTTTATCTTATGCTGGGCGTCTCCAACTTATCTCTTCTGTGCTCCAAGGATGCTACATTTACTGGGCTGGTATTTTTGGGCTGCCAGGTAACCTTATCTCACAGATTGAGTCCATGTTTTCTAATTTCCTTTGGTCAGGCCCCTCGCTTGAAAGGAAAATGCACTTCATTTCTTGGGATGCCGTCTGCAAGCCTAAAACTGAAGGAGGTCTTGGGCTTAAGCGGGTTAAGGAGATGAATGTGGCTGGTATTATGAAGCAAATCTGGTGGATTGCCTCCAAGCAAAACCGACTTTGGGTGCATTGGGTCCAGCAGAGGTACCTCAAGCAAGAATCGCTTTGGACAGTCAAGGTGTTGCAAAATTGCTCTTGGGTTTGGAGGAAAGTTTTGAAATATAGAGATAAGGCTTTGCCTTTAATTAATACCTTCATTGGCAATGGCAGATCCACCAAACTTTGGCTCGATAAGTGGCACCCAGAGGGAGTCCTTTTTAATAGGTTTGGTAGTAGGATTTGCTATGATGCGGGATCTTATGCGCTTGCAGCCCATCATGCACTTGTCAAGGAAATTGTTCGGGATGGAGACTGGCTGCCTGGCCCTTCAACCTCTTTTGACCTTATTGATGTGTGGAGAGCCCTCCCCTCCATTGATAAGTTGCATGGTGACAACCCGGATTTGGTAATATGGACTGGCAATCCGACAGGTATCTTTTCAACCAAATCGGCTTGGAATGCCACCCGTGTGAAGGCCAACCCCGTGGATTGGAGTGAAGCAGTTTGGTTTGAAGGCAGCATTAAGTCCCACTCTTTTGCTTCTTGGAGGTGTTTGGTCGATGCTCTCCCCACTAGGGATAATCTTCTTCACAGGGGGATCCCGGTTCAACATAGTTGTGAGTTTTGTTGGGCTGGTATTGAGAGCAGAAACCATATTTTCTTTGCTTGCCCTTTTTCCATTGATATTTGGAGGAGGATCTTTGGTATGTGTTCTCTTCATGGACAGGCTCCCATGAACATATTTGATGCTGCCATTTGGGTTCGTTATGCGGCAGGAAGAGCGGGGAGCTTAGGTGTGGTTTTAAAGCTTGCATTTTGTGCCACTATCAAGCATATTTGGTTTGAAAGAAATTTCAGAATTTTTCGGCAAAAGGCTAGATCTAAGGATCAGATTGTGGAAGCTATCAAGGGGGATGTTAGGACTGTAGTCACATCTGGTTCTTTGAGTGGGAATCCTAGTCCTGCTAATTCCCACATTGCTTCGGCCTGGAACTTGCAAGTTCATTGGGCTATTAGGATGCCGAGACCATGCTCGTGGTTCTTACCTCCTAACAATTTGTGGTCCCTTCAACTGTGATGGTTTTGTCCGATGGTAGAGCTGCTTTTGGAGGAGTGATTCGTAATGCGATTGGACAACCTGTAGCTGCATTTGCTAACCAAGGGCTGGAACTTTGCATTCTCTCCATGGAGCTGGCTGCTATACATAGAGGCATTTCCCTTTGCATAGAGAGGAATCCTTGATGTTTCTATCGAGATCCGATTCCAAGTTGGCGATTGACACTATTTACGGCAAGGTTGTAGGACCTTGGAAAGTACAACCTCTCAAGAGTAGAATCCTTACTTTGGCAAATGATTTGAGAATGAAAGAATTCTCCCATGTTTGGAGAGAACAAAATCGACCAGCAGATTTTATGGCTGCAGTCCCTTGCGACTCATATGGGGTAGTTTGGGATCCTGGAGATTTCCCCCCTGCCCTTATTCACTACCTTAAACAGGACTCAGATTTTGTCACTTATTACAGGCCGTAGCCTTTTTGGCTCGGTTCTTGTTTGATGGGGCCTGTCCCATCGTGCTTTGGGTTCTCTTCCCCTTGTCGGGTTCTTAGAGAATGCCTTCTTTTGTAGTTTTTCCTCCTTTTCTAATACAATCTTCTTACTTATCGAAAAAAAAAAAAAGTACCATACCCAAAAAAGTACAGAGATGCCCCCAAACAACCCTAAATGGCCCAGCCGGTCTGGTTTCAACCGAAAATGAACATATGTCGAAATAGGTATCGATTCGAAGGTCACGGCCCTCAACATCGCATCCACACGTCGAATAAGAGATATGACCACATTTTAAAAAATACCAAACCCAAAAAAATTCAGAAATGCCCCCAAATAACCCCAAACGACCCACCCAGTCTGGTTTAAACCGAAAATGAACATATGTCGAAATAAGTATCGATTCGAAGGTCATAACCCTTAACATCGCATCCACATGTGTGATAAGAGATAATGACACTTTTTAGAGAATCCCAAGCCCAAAAAAGTACAAAAATGCCCACAAATAACCCCAAACAACTCACCCGATCTAGTTTAAACCGAAAATGAACATATGCCAAAATAGGTATCGATTCGAAGGTCACGACCCTCAACATCGCATCCACATGTCTAATAAGAGAAAAGGACACTTGTTAGAAAATACCAAACCCATAAAACCACAGAAATGACCCCAAATAACCCTAAATGACCCACTCGGTCTTATTTAAATCGAAAATAAACATATGCCAAAATAGGTATCGATTCTTTGGTCGCGACCCAAAACATCGCATCCACACGTCTAATAAGAGATAAGGACACTTTTCAAAAAATACCAAACCCAAAAAAATTTAGAAATGCCCCTAAATAACCCCAAACGACCCAATCGGTCTTGTTTAAACCCAAAATGAACATATGTCGAAATAGGTATCGATTCGAAGGTCATGATCCTCAACATCGCATCCTCACGTCTAATAAAAGATAAGGAAACTTTTTAGAGAATCCCAAACCCCAAAAAGTACAGAAATGCCCCAAAATAACCCCAAACGACCCACCCGGTCTGCTTTAAACCGAAAATTAACATATGTCAAAATAGGTATCGATTCGAAGTCATGACCCCCAGCATGGTATCCACACGTCTAATCAGAGATAGGGACACTTCTTAGAAAATCCGAAGCCCAAATAAGTAAAGAAATGCCCCCAAATAACCCCAAATGATCCACCCGGTCTGGTTTAAACCAAAAATGAACATATGTCAAAATAGGTATCGATTCGAAGGTCACGACCCTCAACATCGCATCCTTACGTCTAATAAGAGTTAAAGACACTTTTTAGAAAATCCCAAGCCCAAAACAGTACAGAAGTGCCCCCAAATAACCCCAAAACACACACTCGGTCTGGTTTAAACTAAAAATGAACATATGTTAAAATAGGTATCAATTCGAAGGTCACGACCCTCAACATCGCATCCTCAAGTCTAATAAGAGATAATGACACTTTTTAGAAAATCCCAAGCCAAAAAAAGTACAGAAGTGCCCCCAAATAACCCCAAACGACCCTCTCGGTCTGGTTTAAACTGAAAATGAACATATGTCGAAATAGGTATCAATTCGAAGGTCACAACCCTCAACATCGCATCCACATGTCTAGTAAGAGATAAGGACACTTTTTAGAAAATACAAACCTAATATGTTTAGAAATGCCCCCAAATAACCCCAAACGTCCCACCTGGTCTGGTTTAAATCGAAAATGGACATATGTCAAAATAGTTATCGATTCGAAAGTCACGACCCTCAACATCCCATCAACACGTCTACTAAGAGATAAGGACACTTCTTAGAAAATCCCAAGCCCAAAAAAGTATAGAAATTCCCCCAAATAACGGCAAACGACACACTCGGTATAGTATAAACCGAAAATGAATTATGTCGAAATAGGTATCGATTCGAAGGTCACGACCCTCAACAACGCATCCACACGTCTAATAAAAGATAAGGGCACTTTTTTAGAAAATATCAAACCCAAAAAAATTTCGAAATGCCCCCAAATAACCCCAAACGACCCACCCGGTCTGGTTTAAATCAAAATTGAACAGATGTCGAAATAGGTATCGATTCGAAGGTCATGACCCTCAACATCGCATCCACACGTCTAATAAGAGATAATGACACTTTTTAGAGAATCCCACGGCCAAAAAAGTACAGAAATGTCCACAAATAACCCCAAACGACCCACCCGATCTAGTTTAATCCGAAAATGAACATATGCCGAAATAGGAATCGATTCAAAGGTCACAACCCTCAACATTGCATCCACATGTCTAATAAGAGATAAGGACACTTTTTAGAAAATACTAAACCCATAGAGCACAGAAATGGCCCCAAATAACCCTAAATGACCCACTGGGTCTGGTTTAACTAAAAAATGAACATATGCCAAAATAGTTATCGATTCGTAGGCCAAGACCCCCAACATCGCATCCACACGTCTAATAAGAGATAAGGACAATTTTTAGAAAATACCAAACCGAAAAAAATTAGGAAATGCCCCTAAATAACCCCAAACGACCCACACGGTCTTGTTTAAACCCAAAATGAACATATGCCGAAATAGGTATCGATTCGAAGGTCACGATCCTTAACATCGCATCCGCACGTCTAATAATAGATAAGGGTACTTTTCAGAGAATTCGAAACCCAAAAAAGTACAGAAATGCCCCAAAATAACCCCAAATGACCCACCCGGTCTGCTTTAAATAAAAAATTAACATATATCGAAATAGGTCTCAATTCGAACTCGCGACCCCTAGCATTGTATCCACACGTCTAATCAAAGATAGTGACCCTTCTTAGAAAATTCGAAGCCCAAATAAGTAAAGAAATGCCCTCAAATAACCCCAAACGACCCACCCGGTCTGGTTTAAACCAAAAATGAACATATGTCGAAATAGTTGTCGATTCGAAAGTCATGACCCTCAACATCGCATCAACACATCTAATAAGAGATAAGGACACTTTTTAGAAAATCCCAAGCCCAAAAAAGTCCAAAAATTCTCCCAAATAACCGCAAACGACCCAGTCGGTCAGGTTTACATCGAAAATGAACTTATGTCGAAATAGGTATCAATTCGAAGGTCACGACCCTCAACAACACATCCACACGTCTAATAAAAAGATAAGGGCACTTTTTAAGAAAATACCAAACCCTGAAAAGTATAGAAATGGCCCCAAATAACCCTAAATGACCCTCTCGGTCTGGTTTAAATCGAAAATGAACATATGCCAAAATCGGTATCGATTCGTAGGTCACGACCCTCAACATTGCATCCACAAGTCTACTAAGAGATAAGGACACTTTTTAGAGAATCCCAAACCCAAAAAGGTACAGAAATGCCCTAAAATAACCACAAACAACCCAACGGGTTTGCTTTAAACCGAAAATTAACATATGTCAAAATAGGTATCGATTCGAAGTCACAACCCTGAGCATCATATCCACAATTCTAATCAGAGATAAGGACACTTCTTAGAAAATCCAAAGCCGAAATAAATAAAGAAATGCCCCCAAATAACCCCAAACGACCCACCCGGTATGCTTTAAACCGAAAATGAACATATGTCGAAATAGGTATCGATTCGAAAGTCAGGACCCTCAATATCGCATCCTCACGTCTTATAAGAGATAAGGACACTTTTTAGAAAACCCCAAGCCCAAAAAATTACAGAAGTGACCCCAAATAACCCCAAACGACCCACTTGATCTGGTTTAAACTGAAAATAAACATATGTCGAAATAGGTATCAATTCGAAGGTCACAACCGTCAACATCGCATCCACATGTCTAATAAGAGATAAGCACACTTTTTAGAAAATACCAAACCCTAAAATGTACAAAAATGCCCCCAAATAACCCCAAACGTCCCACCTGGTTTAATTTAAATCGAAAATGAACATATGTCAAAATAGTTATCGATTCGAAAGTCACAACCCTCAACATCGCATCAACACGTCTAATAAGAGATAAGGACACTTTTTAGAAATTCCCAAGCCCAAAAAAGTACAAAAATATCCCCAAATAATTGCTAACGACCCACCCGGTCTGGTTTAAATCGAAAATGAACTTATGTTGAAATAGGTATCGATTCGAAGGTCATGACCCTCAACATCGCATCCTCACGTCTAATAAGAGATAAGGACACTTTTTAGAAAATCTCAAGCCCAAAAAAGTTTAGAAGTGCCCCCAAATAACCCCAAACATCCCACCTGGTCTGGTTTAAACCGAAAATGCACATATGCCGAAATAGTTGTCGATTCGAAAGTCACGACCCTCAACATCGCATCAACACATCTAATAAGAGATAAGGACACTTTTTAGAAAATCCCAAGCCCAAAAAAGTCCAAAAATTCTCCCAAATAACCGCAAACGACCCACTTGATCTGGTTTAAATCGAAAATGAACTTATGTCAAAATAGGTATCAATTCGAAGGTCACGACCCTCAACAACGCATCCACACGTCTAATAAAAGATAAGGGCACTTTTTAAGAAAATACCATACCCTAAAAAGTACAGAAATGGCTCCAAATTACCCTAAATGACCCTCTCAGTCTGGTTTAACTTGAAAATGAACATATGCCGAAATAGGTAACGATTTGTAGGTCACGACCCTCAACATCGCATCCACAAGTCTAATAAGAGATAAGGACACTTTTTAGAAAATACCAAACCCAAAAAAATGCCCCTAAATAACCCCAAACGACCCACCCGGTCTTGTTTAAACCCAAAACGAACATGTGCCGAAATAGGTACTGATTCCAATGTCATGATCCTCAACATCACGTCCACACGTCTAACAATAGATAGGGACACTTTTTAGAGAATCTGAAACCCAAAAAAGTACAAAAATGCCCCAAAATAACCACAAACGACCCACCCGGTTTGCTTTAAACCAAAAATTAACATATGTCAAAATAGGTATCGATTCGAAGTCACGACCCCCAGCATCGTATCCACATGTTTAATCAGATATAAGGACACTTATTAGAAAATCCGAAGCCCAAATAAGTAAAGAAATGCCCCCAAACGACCCACCCGGTTTGGTTTAAACCGAAAATGAACATATGTCGAAATAGGTATCGATTCGAAAGTCACGACCCTCAACATCGCATCCTCACGTCTTATAAGAGATAAGGACACTTTTTAGAAAATCCCAAGCCCAAAAAAGTACAGAAGTGACCCCAAATAACCCCAAACGACCCACTCGGTCTGGTTTAAACTGAAAATAAACATATGTCGAAATAGGTATCAATTCGAAGGTCACAACCCTCAACATCGCATCCACATGTCTAATAAGAGATAAGCATACTTTTTAGAAAATACCAAACCCTAAAATGTACAGAAATGCCCCCAAATAACCCCAAACGTCCCACCTGGTTTGATTTAAACCGAAAATGAACATATGTCGAAATAGTTATCGATTCGAAAGTCATGACCCTCAACATCGTATCAACACGTCTAATAAGAGATAAGGACATTTTTTAGAAATTCCCAAGCCCAAAAAAGTACAGAAATGTCCCCAAATAACCGCAAACGACCAACCCAGTCTGGTTTAAACCGAAAATGAACTTATGTCGAAATAGGTATCGATTCAAAAGTCATGACCCTCAACAACGCATCCACATGTCCAATAAAAGATAAGGGCACTTTTTGAGAAAATACCATAACCAAAAAAGTACAGAAATGCCCCCCAATAAGCCTAAACGGCCCAACCGGTCTGGTTTGAACCGAAAATGCACATATGCCAAAATAGGTATCAATTCGTAGCTCACGACCCTCAACATCGCATCCACACGTCGAATAAGAGATAAGGAAACTTTTTAGAAAATACCAAACCCAAAAAAATTCAAAAATGCCCCTAAATAACCCCAAACGAACCACCCGGTCTGGTTTAAACCCAAACTGAACATGTGCCGAAATAGGTATCGATTCGAAGGTCCCGATCCTCAACATCGTATTGACACGTCTAACATTAGATAAGGACACATTTTAGAGAATCTTATACCCAAAAAAGTACAGAAAAGCCCCAAAATAACCACAAATGACCCACCCGGTCTGCTTTAAATCGAAAATTAACATATGTCGAAATAGGTATGAATTCAAAGTCACGACCCCCAACATCGTATCCACACGTCTAATCAGAGATAAGGACACTTCTTAGAAAATCCAAAGCCCAAATATGTAAAGAAATGCCCCCAAATAACCCCAAACGACCCACCCGGTCTAGTTTAAACCGAAAATGAATATATGTCAAAATAGGTATCGATTCGAAAGTCACGACCCTCAACCTCGCATCCTCACATCTTATAAGAGATAAGGACACTTTTAGAAAATCCCAAGCCCAAAAAAGTACAGAAGTGATCCCAAATAACCCCAAACGACCCACTCGGTCTGGTTTAAACTAAAAATAAACATATGTCGAAATAGATATCAATTCGAAGGTCACAACCCTCAACATCGAATCCACATGTCTAATAAGAGATAGGGACACTCTTTAGAAATTACCAAACCCTAAAATGTACAGAAATGCCCCCAAATAACCCCAAACGTCCCACCTGGTCTGACTTAAAACGAACATGAACATATGTCGAAATAGTTATTGATTCGAAAGTCACGACCCTCAACATCGCATCAACACGCCTAATAGGAGATAAGGACACTTTTTAGAAATTCCCAAGCCCAAAAAAGTACAGAAATTCCCCCAAATAACCGCAAATGACCCACTTGGTCTGGTTTAAATCGAAAAAGAATTATGTCGAAATAGGTATCGATTCGAAGGTCACGACCCTCAACAACGCATCCACATGTCTAATAAAAGATAAGAGCACTTTTTTAGAAAATACCATACCCAAAAAAGTACAGAAATGCCCCCAAATAACCCCAAACGTCCCACCTGGTCTTATTTAAACCGAAAATAAACATATGCCGAAATAGGTATCTATTCATAGGTCACGACCCTCAACATCGCATCCACACATCGAATAAGAGATAAGGACACTTTTTAGAAAATACCAGACCCAAAAATATTAAAAAATGCCCCCAAATAACCCCAAACGACCCACCTGGTCTGGTTTAAATCGAAAATGAACAGATGTCGAAATAGGTATCTATTCGAAGATCATGACCCTCAACATCGCATCCACACGACTAATAAGAGATAATGACACTTTTTAGAGAATCCCAAGCCCAAAAAAGTACAAAAATGTCCACAAATAACCCGAAACAACCCACCCGATCTAATTTAAACCCAAAATGAACATATGCTGAAATAGGAATCGATTCGAAGGTCAAAACCCTCAACATCGCATCCACATGTCTAATAAGAGATAATGACATTTTTTAGAAAATACCAAACCCATAAAAGCACAGAACTGGCCCCAAATAACCCTAAATGACCCACTGGGTCTGGATTAAATCGAAAATAAACATATGCCAAAATAGGTATCGATTCGTAGGTCACGACCCTCAACATTGCATCCACACATCTAATAAGAGATAATGACACTTTTTAGAAAATACCAAACCCAAAAAAATTCAGAAATGCCCCTAAATAACCCCAAACGACCCACCCGGTCTTGTTTAAACCCAAAATGAACATATACCGAAATAGGTATCGATTCGAAGGTCACGATCCTCAACATCGCATCCATACGTCTAATAATAGATAAAGACACTTTTTAGAGAATCCCAAACCAAAAAACAGTACAGAAATGCCCCAAAATAACCCCAAACTACCCACCCGGTCTGCTTTAAACAAAAAATTAACATATGTCAAAATTGGTATCGATTCGAAGTCACCACCCCCAGCATCATATCCACACGTCTAATCATTGATAGGGACCATTCTTAAAAAATCCGAAGCCCAAATAAGTACATAAATGCCCCCAAATAACCCCAAACGACCCACCCGGTCTGGTTTAAACAAAAAATGAGCATTTGTCGAAATAGGTATCGATTTGAAAGTCACAACCCTCAACATCACATCCACATGTTTAATAAGCGATAAGGACACTTTTTAGAAAATACCAAACCCTAAAATGTACAGATATGCCCCCAAACAACCCCAAACGTCCCACCTGGTGTGGTTTAAACCGAAAATAAACATATGGCAAAATAGTTATAGATTCGAAAGTCACGACCTTCAACAACGCATCCACACGTCTAATAAAAGATACGGGCACTTTTTTAGAAAAGACCAATCCCTAAAAAGTACAGAAATGGCCCCAAATAACCCTAAATGACCCACTCGGTCTGGTTTAAACCAAAAATGAACATATACCAAAATTGGTATCGATTCGTAGGTCATGACCCTCAACATCGCATCCACACGTTGAATACGAGATAAGAACACTTTTTAGAAAATACCAAACCCAAAAAAATTCAGAAATGCCCCCAAATAACCCCAAACGACCCACCCGTTCTGGTTTAAACTGAAAATGAACATATGTCAAAATAGGTATCGATTCGAAGGTCATGACCCTCAACCTCGCATCCACACGACTAATAAGAGATAATGACACTTTTTATAGAATCCCAAGCCCAAAAAAGTACAGAAATGCCCACAAATAACCCCAAACGACCCACTCGATCTAGTTTAACCCAAAAATGAACATATGCCGAAATAAGAATCGATTCAAACGTCACAACCCTCAACATCGCATCCACATGTCTAATAAGAGATAAGGACACTTTTTAGAAAATACCAAACCCCTAAAGCACAAAAATGGCCACAAATAACCCTAAATGACCCACTGGGTCTGGTTTAAATAAAAAATGAACATATAACGAAATAATTATCAATTCATAGGTCACGACCCTCAACATCGCATCCATACATCTAATAAGAGATAAGGACACTTTTTAGAAAATACTAAACCCAAAAAAATTCAGAAATGCCCCAAAATAACCCCAAACGACCCACCCGGTCTTGTTTAAACCCAAAATGAACATATGCTGAAATAGGTATCGATTCGAAGGTCCCGATCCAACTTATCAAAAAAAAAAAAAAAAAAAAAAAAGGTCACGATCCTCAACATCGCATCCATACGTCTAAAAATAGATAAGGACACTTTTTAGAGAATCTCAAATCCAAAAAAGTACAGAAATGCCCCAAAATAACCCCAAACGACCCACCCGGTCTGCTTTAAATCGAAAATTAACATATGTTGAAATTGGTATCGATCCGAAGTCACCACCCCCAGCATGGTATCCACACGTCTAATCAGAGATAGGGACCCTTCCTAAAAAATCCGAAGCCCAAATAAGTAAAGAAATGCCACCAAATAACCCCAAACGACCCACCTAGTCTGGTTTAAACAAAAAAATGAACATATGTCAAAATAGGTATCGATTCGAAGGTCACGACCCTCAACATCGTATCCACATATATAATAAGAGATAAGGACAATTTTTAGAAAATACCAAACCCTAAATAGTACAGAAATGCCCCAAAATAACCCCAAACATCCCACCTTGTCTGCTTTAAACCGAAAATGAACAGATGTCAAAATAAGTATCGATTCGAAAGTCACGTCCCTCAACATCGCATCAACAGGTCTCATAAAAGATAAGGACACTTTTTAGAAAATCCCAAGCCCAAAAAAGTACAGAAATTCACCCAAATAATCACGAACAACCCACTCGGTATGGTTTAAACCAAAAATAAACTTATGTCGAAATAGGTATCGAATCGAAGGTCACGACCCTCAGCATCGCATCTACATGTCTAATAAGAGGTAAGGACAATTTTTAAAAAATACCAAACCCAAAAAAGTATAGAAATGCCCCCAAATAACCCCAAACGACCCACCCATTTTGGTTTAAATTGAAAATGAACATATGCTGAAATACGCATCGATCCACAGGTCACGACCCACAACATCGCATCCACATGTCTAATAAGAGATAAGGACACCGTTTAGAAAATACCAAACCCATAAAAGCACAGAAATGGCCCCAAATAACCCTAAATGACCCACTCGATCTGGTTTAAATCGAAAAAGAACATATGCCGAAATAGGTATCGATTCGTAGGTCACGACCCTCAACATCGCATCCACACGTCTAATAAGAGATAAGGACACTTTTTAGAAAATACCAAACCCAAAAAAATTCAGAAATGCCCCTAAATAATCCCAAACGACCCACCCGGTCTTGTTTAAACCGAAAATGAACATGTGCCAAAATAGGTATCGATTCGCAGGTCACGACCCCCAACATCGCATCCACATGTCTAATAAAAGACAGGGACGACACTTCTTAGAAAATCCGAAGCCCAAAAAAGTTCAGAAATGCCCCCAAATAACCCTAAACGACCCACTCGATCTGGTTTAAACCAAAAATGAAAATATATCGAAATAGGTATCGAATCGAAGGTCACGACCCTCAACATCGCATCCACATGCTACTAAGAGATAAGGACACTTTTTAGAAAATCCAAAGCCCAAAAAAGTACCGAAATGCCCCCAAATAGCCCCAAATGACCCACTCGGTCTGGTTTAAACCGAAAATGAACATCTGTCGAAATAGGTATCAATTCTAAGGTCATGACCCTGAACATCTCATCCACATGTCTAATAAGAGATAAGGACACTTTTTAGAAAATACCAAACCCTAAATAGTACAGAAATGCCCCCAAATAACCCCAAACGTCTCACCTAGGCTGCTTTAAATAAAAAATGAACATATGCTGAAATACGTATCGATCCACAGGTCACGACCCACAACATCGCATCCACATGTCTAATAAGAGATAAGGACACTTTTTAGAAAATCCCAAGCCCAAAAAAGTACAGAAATTCCCCAAATAATCACAAATGACCCACTCGGTCTGGTTTAAACCGAAAATGAACTTATGGCAAAATAGGTATCGATTCGAAGGTTACGACCCTCAACATCGCATCCACACGTCTAATAAGAGGTAAGGACACATTTTAGAAAATACCAAACCCAAAAAAGTACATAAATGCCCATTAATAACCCCAAACGACCCACCCATTTTGGTTTAAATCGAAAATGAACATATGCAGAAATAGGTATCGATTCGAAGGTCACGACCCTCAACATCGCATCCACACGTCAAATAAGAGATAAGGATACTTTTTTGAAAATCCCAAGCCCAAAAAAGTACAGAAATACCCCCAAATCACCCCAAACGACCCACTCGGTCTAGTTAAATCCGAAAATGAACTTATGTCGAAATAGGTATCGATTCGAAGTTCATGACCCTCAACATCGTATCCACACGTCCAATAAAAGATAAGGACACTTTTTAAAAAATACAAAACCCAAAAAAGTACAGATAGGCCCCCAAATAACCCCAACTGACCTAGCCGGTCTTGTTTAAACAAAAAAAGAACATATGCCAAAATAGGTATCGATTCGAAGGTCACAACCCTCAACATCGCATCCACATTTCTAATGAGGGATAATGAAACGCCCCCAAATAACCCTAAATGACCCACCCGGTCTACTTTAAATAAAAAATGAACATATGCCGAAATAGGTTTCTATTCGTAGGTCACGACCCTCAACATCGCTTGTACATGTCTAATAAGAGATAAGGATACTTTTTAGAAAATACCAAACCTAAAAAAGTACATAAAAGCCCCCAAATAATCCCAAACGACCCACTCGGCCCGGTTTAAATCGAAAATGAACTTATGCTGAAATAGGTATCGATTTGAAGGTCACGACCCTCAACATCGCATCCACACATCTAATAAGAGATAAAGACACTTTTTAGAAAATCTGAAGCGCAAAAAATTAGAGAAATGCCCCCAAATAACCCCAAACAACCCACCCGATCTTATTTAAACTGAAAATGAACATATGTCGAAATAGGTATCGATTTGAAGGTCACGACCCTCAACATCGTATTCACACGTCTAATAAGAGATAACCACACTTCTTAGAGAATCCCAAACCCAAAAAAGTATAGAAATGCCCCCAAATAATCCCAAATGACCCACCCGGTCTTCTTTAAACCGAAAATGAACATATGCCAAAATAGCTATCGATTCGAAGGTCACGACCCACAACATCCCATCCACACTTCTAATAAGAGATGAGGACAATTTTTAGAAAATACAAAACCCAAAAAAGTACAGAAATGCCCCCAAATAACCCCAAACGACCCACCCGGTCAGGTTAAAATCGAAACTAAACATACGTCGAAATAGGTATCGATTCGAAGGTCACGACCCACAACATCGTATCCACACGTCTAATAAGAGATAAGGACAATTTTTCAAAAATACCAAACATAAAAAATTATAGAAATGCCCCGAAATCACCCCAAAGGACCCACCCAGTCTTATTTAAACCAAAAATGAACATATGTTGAAATCGGTATCAATTCGAAGTTCACAGCCCTCAACATCGTATCCACATGTCTAATAAGAGATAAGGACACTTTTTTGAAAATCCCGATCCCAAAAAAGTACAGAAATGCACCCAAATAAACCCAAATGACCCACCCGGTCTGGTTTGGATCGAAAATGAACATATGTCGAAATAGGTATCGATTTGAAGGTCACGACCTCGAATCCACATGTCTTATAAGAGATAAGGACACTTTTTAGAGAATCCCAAACCCAAAAAGTATAGAAATGCCCCCAAATAACCCCAAACGACCTACCCGATCTGATTTAAATGGAAACTGAACATATGTCGAAATAGGTATCGATTCGAAGGTCACGACTCACAACATCGCATCCACACGTCTTATTAGAGATAATGACACTTTTTAGAAAATCCCAAGCCCCAAAAAGTACAGAAATGCCCCCATATAACCCCAAACGACCCACTCGGTCTGGATCAAATCCAAAATGAAGTTATGTCGAAATAGGTATCGATTCGAAAGTCAAGACCCTCAACATCGCATCCACATGTCTAATAAGTGATAAGGACACTTTTTAGAAAATACCAAACCCAAAAAAGTACATAAATGCCACCAAATCACCCCAAACGACCCACCCGGTCTTATTTAAACCGAAAATGAACATATGTTGAAATCGGCATCGATTTGAAGGTCACGACCCTCAACCTCGTATCCACAAGTCTAATAAGAGATAAGGACACTTTTTTGAAAATCCTGATCCCAAAAAAGTACAAAAATGCCCCCAAATAAACCCAAACTTTCCACCCGGTCTGGTTCGGACCGAAAATGAACATCTGTCGGAATAGTTATCGATTCGAAGGTCACGACCTCGCATCCACATGTCTAATAAGAGATAAGGACACTTTTTAGAGAATCCCAAACCCAAAAAAGTACAGAAATGCCCCCAAATAACCCCAAACGACCCACCAGGCCTACTTTAAACCGAAAATGAACATATGCCAAAATAGGTATCGATTCGAAGGTCACGACCCTCATCATCACATCCACATGTCTAATAAGAAATAAGGACACTTTTTAGAAAATACCAAACCCAAAAAAGTACAGAAATGTCCCCAAATAACACCTAACGACCCACCCGATCTGGTTTAACCCAAAAATGAACATATGTCAAAATTGGTATCGATTCAAATGTCACGACCCTCAACTTCGCATCAACACATCTAATAAGATGTAAGGACACTTTTTAAAAAATTCCAAGCCCAAAAAAGTACAGAAATGCCCCCAAATAACCCCAAACAACCCACCCGGTCTAGTTGAAACCGAAACTGAACATTTGTCGAAATAGGTATCGATTCGAAGGTCACGACCCACAACATCATATCCACACGTCTAATAGGAGAAAACGACACTTTTTAGAGATCCCAAACTTAAAAAAGTACATAAATGCCCCCAAATAACCCAAAACGACCCACTCGGTCTGGTTCAAATCGAAAATGAAGTTATGTCGAAATAGGTATCGATTCAAAAGTCAAGACCCTCAACATCGCATCCACACGCCTAATAAGAGATAAGGACATTTTTTAGAAAATACCAAACCCAAAAAAGTACAGAAATGCCCCCAAATCACCCCAAATGACCCACCCGATCTTATTTAAACCGAAAATGAACATATGTTGAAATCGGTATCGATTCGAAGGTCACAACCCTCAACATCGCATCCACACGTCTAATAAGAGATAAGGACACTTTTCAAAAAATCCCGAGCCCAAAAAAGTACAGAAATGCCCCCAAATAAACCCAAACCAGCCACTCGGTCTGGTTTAAAAAAAAAATGAAAATGTATCGAAATAGGTATCGATTCGAAGGTCACGACCCTCAACATCGCATCCACATGCTTCTAAGAGGTAAGGACACTTTTTAGACAATCCAAAGCCCAAAAAAGTACAGAGATTCTCCCAAACAACCCAAAACGACCCACTCGGTCTGGTTTAAACCAAAAATGAACAAATGTCGAAATAGGTATCAATTCTAAGGTCACGACCCTCAACATCTCTTCCACATGTCTAATAAGAGCGAAGGACACTTTTTAGAAAATACCAAACCCTAAATAGTACAGAATTGCCCCCAAATAACCCCAAATGTCCCACCTAGTCTGTTTTAAACCAAAAATGAACATATGTCGAAATAAGTATCGATTCGAAAGTCACGTCCCTGAACATCGCATCAACACGTCTAATAAGAGATAAGGACACTTTTTAGAAAATCCAAAGCCCAAAAAAGTACAGAAATTCGCCCAAATAATCGCAAACGACCTACTCGGTCTGGTTTAAACCGAAAATGAACTTATGTCAAAATAGGTATCGATTCGAAGGTCAGGACATTCAACATCGCATCCACATGTCTAATAAAAGATAAGGAAACTTTTTAGAAAATACCAAACCCAAGAAAGTACAGAAATGCCCCCAAAAAAACCCAAATGACCCACCCATTTTGATTTAAATTGAAAATGAACATATGCTGAAATAGGTATCGATTCGAAGGTCACGACCCACAACATCGTATCCACACGTCTAATAAGAGATAAGGACAATTTTTCAAAAATACCAAACATAAAAAATTATAGAAATGCCCCGAAATCACCCCAAACGACCCACCCGGTCTTATTTAAACCAAAAATGAACATATGTTGAAATCGGTATCAATTCGAAGTTCACAGCCCTCAACATCGTATCCACATGTCTAATAAGAGATAAGGACACTTTTTTGAAAATCCCGATCCCAAAAAAGTACAGAAATGCACCCAAATAAACCCAAATGACCCACCCGGTCTGGTTCGGATCGAAAATGAACATATGTCGAAATAAGTATCGATTTGAAGGTCACGACCTCGAATCCACATGTCTTATAAGAGATAAGGACACTTTTTAGAGAATCCCAAACCCAAAAAGTATAGAAATGCCCCCAAATAACCCCAAATGACCTACCCGATCTGATTTAAACGGAAATTGAACATATGTCGAAATAGGTATCGATTCGAAGGTCACGACTCACAACATCGCATCCACACGTCTTATTAGAGATAATGACACTTTTTAGAAAATCCCAAGCCCCAAAAAGTACAGAAATGCCCCCATATAACCTCAAACGACCCACTCGGTCTGGATCAAATCCAAAATGAAGTTATGTCGAAATAGGTATCGATTCGAAAGTCAAGACCCTCAACATCGCATCCACATGTCTAATAAGTGATAAGGACACTTTTTAGAAAATACCAAACCCAAAAAAGTACATAAATGCCACCAAATCACCCCAAACGACCCACCCGGTCTTATTTAAACCGAAAATGAACATATGTTGAAATCGGCATCGATTTGAAGGTCACGACGCTCAACCTCGTATCCACAAGTCTAATAAGAGATAAGGACACTTTTTTGAAAATCCTGATCCCAAAAAAGTACAAAAATGCCCCCAAATAAACCCAAACTTTTCACCCGGTCTGGTTCGGACCGAAAATGAACATCTGTCGGAATAGTTATCGATTCGAAGGTCACGACCTCGCATCCACATGTCTAATAAGAGATAAGGACACTTTTTAGAGAATCCCAAACCCAAAAAAGTACAGAAATGCCCCCAAATAACCCCAAACGACCCACCAGGCCTACTTTAAACCGAAAATGAACATATGCCAAAATAGGTATCGATTCGAAGGTCACGACCCTCATCATCACATCCACATGTCTAATAAGAAATAAGGACACTTTTTAGAAAATACCAAACCCAAAAAAGTACAGAAATGTCCCCAAATAACACCTAACGACCCACCCGATCTGGTTTAACCCAAAAATGAACATATGTCAAAATTGGTATCGATTCAAATGTCACGACCCTCAACTTCGCATCAACACATCTAATAAGATGTAAGGACACTTTTTAAAAAATTCCAAGCCCAAAAAAGTACAGAAATGCCCCCAAATAACCCCAAACAACCCACCCGGTCTAGTTGAAACCGAAACTGAACATTTGTCGAAATAGGTATCGATTCGAAGGTCACAACCCACAACATCATATCCACACGTCTAATAGGAGAAAACGACACTTTTTAGAGATCCCAAACTTAAAAAAGTACATAAATGCCCCCAAATAACCCAAAACGACCCACTCGGTCTGGTTCAAATCGAAAATGAAGTTATGTCAAAATAGGTATCGATTCAAAAGTCAAGACCCTCAACATCGCATCCACACGCCTAATAAGAGATAAGGACACTTTTTAGAAAATACCAAACCCAAAAAAGTACAGAAATGCCCCCAAATCACCCCAAATGACCCACCCGATCTTATTTAAACCGAAAATGAACATATGTTGAAATCGGTATCGATTCGAAGGTCACAACCCTCAACATCGCATCCACACGTCTAATAAGAGATAAGGACACTTTTCAAAAAATCCCGAGCCCAAAAAAGTACAGAAATGCCCCCAAATAAACCCAAACCAGCCACCCGGTCTGGTTTAAAAAAAAAATGAAAATATATCGAAATAAGTATCGATTCGAAGGTCACGACCCTCAACATCGCATCCACATGCTTCTAAGAGATAAGGACACTTTTTAGACAATCCAAAGCCCAAAAAAGTACAGAGATTCTCCCAAACAACCCAAAACGACCCACTCGGTCTGGTTTAAACCAAAAATGAACAAATGTCGAAATAGGTATCAATTCTAAGGTCACGACCCTCAACATCGCTTCCACATGTCTAATAAGAGAGAAGGACACTTTTTAGAAAATACCAAACCCTAAATAGTACAGAATTGCCCCCAAATAGCCCCAAATGTCCCACCTAGTCTGTTTTAAACCAAAAATGAACATATGTCGAAATAAGTATCGATTCAAAAGTCACGTCCCTGAACATCGCATCAACACGTCTAATAAGAGATAAGGACACTTTTTAGAAAATCCAAAGCCCAAAAAAGTACAGAAATTCGCCCAAATAATCGCAAACGACCTACTCGGTCTGGTTTAAACCGAAAATGAACTTATGTCAAAATAGGTATCGATTCGAAGGTCAGGACATTCAACATCGCATCCACACGTCTAATAAAAGATAAGGACACTTTTTAGAAAATACCAAACCCAAGAAAGTACAGAAATGCCCCCAAAAAACCCCAAACGACCCACCCATTTTGATTTAAATTGAAAATGAACATATGCTGAAATAGGTATCGATTCGAAGGTCACGACCCTCAACATCGCATCTACACGTCTAATAAGGGATATGGAAACTTTTTAGAAAATCCCAAGCCCAAAAAAGTACAGAAATGCCCCCAAATAACCCCAAACGACCCACACAGTCTTGTTAAAACCGAAAATGAACTTATGTCAAAATAGGTATCGATTTGAAGTTCACGACCCTCAACATCGCATCCACACTTTTTAGAAAATACAAAACCCAAAAAAGTACAGAAATGCCCCCAAATAACCGCAACCGACCTAGCTGGTCCGGTTTAAACAAAAAATGAACATATGTCGAAATAGGTATCGATTCGGAGGTCACGACCCTCAACATCGCATCCACATGTCTAATAAGAGATAAGGACACTTTTTAGAAAATACCAAACCCAAAAAAGTATAAAAATGCCCCCACATAACCCCAAACCACCTACCCGGTCAGGTTTAAATAAAAAACTGAACATATGCCGAAATAGGTATCGATTCGAAGGTCACGACCCACAACATCGCATCCACACGTCTAATAATAGATAACAACACTTTTTAGAGAATCCCAAACCCAAAAAAGTACAGAAATACCCCCAAATAACACCAAACGACTTACCCGTTCTGGTTTAAACCGAAAATGAACATATGCTGAAAGACGTATCGATCCGAAGGTCACGACCCACAACATCGCATCCACACGTCTAACAGGAGATAAGGACAATTTTTAGAAAATACCAGACCAAAAAAGTATATAAATGCCCCCAAATAACCCCAAACGACCTACCCGGTTTGGTTTAAACCGAAACTGAACATATGTCAAAATAGGTATCGATACGAAGGTCACGACTCACAACATCGCATCCACACGTCTTATTAGAGATAAGGACACTTTTTAGAAAATCCCAAGCCCCAAAAATTATAGAAATGCCCCCAAATAACCCCAAACGACCCACCCGGCCTGCTTTAAACCGAAAATGAACATATGCCAAAATAGGTATCGATTCGAAGGTCACAACCCTCAACATCGCATCCACATGTTTAATAAGAGATAAGGACACTTTTTAGAAAATACCAAACCCAAAAAAGTACAGAAATGTCCCCAAATAACACCTAACGACCCACCCAATATTGTTTAACCCAAAAATGAACATATGTCAAAATAGGTATCGATTCGAAGTCCACGGCCCTTAACTTCGCATCTACACGTCTAATAAGATATAAGGACACTTTTTAGAAAATTTCAAGCCCAAAAAAGTACAGAAATGCCCCCTAATAACCCCTAACAACCCACCCGGTCTGGTTAAAACCGAAACTGAATATTTGTCAAAATAGGTATCGATTCGAAGGTCACGACCGAAAACATTGTATCCACACGTCTAATAGGAGAAAACGACACTTTTTAGAGAATCCCAAACTTAAAAAAGTACAGAAATGCCCCCAAATAACCCCAAACGACCCACCTAGTCTGGTTTAAATCGAAAATGAACATATGCCGAACTAGCTACTGATTTGAAGGTCACGACCCACAACAACGCATCCACACGCCTAATAAGAGATAAGGACACTTTTTAAAAAATATCAAACCCAAAAATGTATAGAAATGCCCCGAAATCATCCCAAACGACCCACCCGGTCTTATTTAAACCGAAAATGAACATATGTCGAAATAGGTATCGATTCAAAGGTCACGACCTCGTATCCACTTGTCTAATAAGAGATAAGGACACTTTTTCGAGAATCCCAAACCCAAAAAAGTACAGAAATGCCCCTAAATAACCCCAAACAACCCACCCGACATGCTTTAAACCGATATTGAACATATGCCAAAATTGGTATCGATTCCAAGGTCACGACCCTCAACATTGTATCCACATGTCTAATAAGAGATAAGGACACTTTTTAGAAAATACCAAACCAAAAAAGTACAGAAATGCCCCCAAATAACCCCAAATGACCCACCCGATCAGGTTTAAACCAAAAATGAACATTTGCCGAAATAGGTATCGATTCAAAGGTCACGACCCACAATATCGCTTCCACACGTCTAATAGGAGATAAGGATAATTTTTAGAAAATACCAAACCCAAAAAAGTATAGAAATGCCTTCAAATAGCCCCAAACGATCTACCCGGTCTGGTTTAAATCGAAAATGAACATATGTCAAAATACGTATCGATTCGAAGGTCACGACCCTTAACATCGCATCCACACGTCTAATAAGAGGTAAGGACACTTTTTAGATAATCCCAAGCCCAAAAATTATAGAAATGCCCCCAAAGAACCCCCAAACGACCCATCCGATCAGCTTTAAATAAAAAATGAACATATGCCAAAATAGGTATCGATTCGAAGGTCACGACCCTCAACATTGCATCCACACATCTAATAAGAGATAATGACACTTTTTAGAAAACACCAAACCCTAAAAAGTACAGAAATGCCCCCAAATAACCCCAAACGACCTAGTAGGTCTGGTTTAAACCGAAAATGAACATATGCCAAAATAGGTATCGATTCGAAGGTTACGAGCATCCACACGTCTAATAAGAGACAAGGAACCTTTTAGAAAATACTATACCAAAAAAAGTATAGAAATGTCCCCAAATAACCCCGAACGACCCACCTGGTCTGGTTTAACCCGAAAATGAACATATGTCGAAATAGGTATCGATTCGAAGATCACAACCCTCAACATCGTATCCACACGTCTAATAAGAGATAAAGACACTTTTTAGAAAATCCCAAGCATAAAAAAATACAAAAATGCCCCCAAATAAACCCAAACAACCCTCCCGATCTTGTTTAAACTGAAAATGAACATATGTCAAAGTAGGTATCGATTCGAAGGTCACGACCATCAACATCGCATCCACACGTCTATTAAGAGATAAGGGCACTTTTTAGCAAATACCAAACCCAAAAAAAGTACAGAAATGCCCCCAAATAACCCCAAACGACCCACCCGGTCTGGTTTAAACAGAAAATGAACATATATAGAAATAGGTGTCGATTCGAAGGTCATGACCCACAACATCGTATCCACACGTCTAATAGGAGAAAATGACACTTTTTTGAGAATCCCAAGCCCAAAAAAATACAAAAATGCCCCAAAATAACCCCAAACGACCCACTCGGTCTGGTTTAAATCGAAAATGAACATAAGCCGAAGTAGGTATCGATTCGAAGGTCACGACCCCCAACATCGCATCCATAAGTCTAATAAGAAATAAGGACACTTTTTAGAAAATTCCAAACCCAAAAAAGTATAGAAATGCCCCCAAATAACCCCAAACGACCCACCCGGCCTGCTTTAAACCGAAATTGAACAAATGCCAAAATAGGTATCGATTCGAAGGTTACGACCCTTAACATCGCATCCACACGTCTAATAAGAGATAAGCACACTTTTTAGAACATACCAAACCCAAAAAAGTACAGAAATGCCCCCCAATAACCCCAAATGACCCACCTGGTCAGGTTTAAACCGAAAATGAACATATGCCGATATAGGCATCGATTCCAAGGTCACGACCTCAACATCACATCCACGTGTCTAATAAGAGGGACACTTTTTAGAGAATCCCAAACCCAAAAAAATACAGAAATGCCCCCAAATAACCCCAATCAACCCACCCAATCTGGTTTAAACCGAAAAGAAACATATGCCGAAATAGGTATCGATTCGAAGGTCACGACCCACAACATCGCATCCACACGTCTAATAAGAGATAAGGACAATTTTTAGAAAATACCAAATCCAAAAAAGTATGGAAATGCCCTCAAATAACTACAAACAACCCACCCGGTCTGGTTAAAACGAAAACTGAACATATGTCGAAATAGGTATCGATTCGAAGGTCACGACCCACAACATTGCATCCACACGTCTTATAAGAGAAAAGGACACTTTTTGGAAAATCCCAAGCCCCAAAAATTATCGAAATGCCCCGAAATAGCCCCAAACGACCCACTCGGTCTGGTTTAAATAAAAAATGAACTTATGTCGAAATAGGTATCGATTGGAAGGTCACTACCCTCAAAATCGCATCCACACGTCTAATTAGAGATAAGGACACTTTTTAGAAAATACCCAACCCAAAAAGTACAGAAATGCCCCCAAATTACCCCAAACGACCTAGCCGTTCTGGTTTTAAACCGAAAATGAACATATGCCAAAATAGGTATCGATTCGATGGTCACGACCCTCAACATTGAATCCACACGTCTAATAAGAGATAAGGAACCTTTTTAGAAATACCATACCAGGTCCCCTAGGATTAATTCAGTGGTTTGAGAGAGAAGCTAGCTCTGGCGATTTGAGAGTGAGGGTCTTGGTGCTTGTTTTTGGGTGATGGCCAGCAGGCCATTAGCTTCGGCTGATGGTCTTCCTCCTCTTCCCATTTCGAGGGAGGAGGAAGGTAGGGGTACTGTGGAAGGCTGTTGTGATTCAGGTTCGAAAGGTGGTGGTGTTGGAGGTGGGGCCTCCTCCTCGGGTGGTGGTGCTGTGGTGGCTGGCTCGGGGCTGGTTCAAAATGACGGGCCTGTGAAGAAAGGTCGTGGGCAGCTCTCTTTCAATCTTCTTCTAGTTCTTTAAACAATGATGGTCTGGAGTTGAGTTTTATTGAGCCTTCTTTTATTGGGGGCAACCGTGTTGCTCAATGTTCTTCAGTTATGTTACGGGCAGAATTATTAAAATGGAAGAACACTCTTCTTGGGCACTTCATTGGTCGCAGGCCAAGTTTTCTGTTTGTTAAGGAAGTATTGCTGAAACAATGGTGCATATCTGGTCATGTGGATATTAATCTTCTTGATAGTGGTTTTTTTGTTTTTCGTTTCAATTTGGAGGAAGATAAGGCCAAAGTTCTTGAAGGGGGGCCTTGGACTGTGCAACGGAGACCACTAATCCTTCGGCCTTGGAAACCAGGGATGAAGCTTGAAAAGGTGGAATTGAACTCCATCCCTGTTTGGGTCACTCTCCCCAACCTTCCTTTTCATTTTTGGAATGTGGAGGCCTTGAGCTCAATTGCAAGCGTCTTGGGCAAGCCGATTTCCACAGGACAAGATGACAAAGACTCAAGAGCGACTATCATATGCCCGGTTTTGTGTTGAGATGGAAGCAAACCATGAATTTCCGGATCAAGTGGAGGTTCATGATGATGATGGCCTGGTCTTTTACCAAAGAATTGTATATGAATGGAGCCCTCCTCGGTGTAACAGTTGTAAGGTTTTTGGGCACTCAAGTGGGCAGTGTGGCGTTAATTCTAGCAAGCAAATGACGTCCAACCGAAAAGAGTGGAGGGTGAAATCCGGCAAGGGGCCTCAGCTGGCCGGAGCAACTAGTGGTGGTGGCACTCAGGCCGTGCACGGTGGAGGGGCTGGGCAGAAAGTTCAAATTTCAAATTTTGAGAATATTACAGATGGCAGATCTGGTGGGACTGTGTCCTCCACAAATATGGAAGCTCAATTAGTGGAGGATCCTAGCATTACCCATTCTATGGAGAAGACAGCTAGAATTTCAAAAAAGTTACCAAGTTCAATCCCAAAGAATTTGGCTGACAAGGGGAAGAAGATTGTACATCGCAATGCATTTGCTTTGTTGGAGGATCTAACGGAGGAAGTTCCCTATGACCCCACTGAATTAATGCTGGATTTTGACTCATGCAACGTCCTTTTAGGGAAGGATTTAGAGTGTGAGCAAGATATTGGAGATCCCCCATATAAAGAAGGTGAGGAGGAGGGGGAATTGGTGCCTCAATCAATTATTCTTCACAGCCATGTAAGGAAAGAGATTGATGTAACGGCTGGAGGTGATTTGGTTGAGATTGATAATCCCACCTTTGCCCATAATAAGGAAGGGTATGTGGCAGTTGGGGAGGGAGAGGAGGATATGATTATGGCAAGAGATAATGCGGCAGCACCTACTTTGGAAACTACAGATTGGGGGGGCCCTATTAGGGAATCCTTATTGCAAATCCTAGAGGATGGTGACAAAGCTAATGGAGAACAATCTAATCTGAAAGAGACATCCACCAAGGGAAAGAAAATTTCGGGCAGCACTATTCCAAGGGGTCCACTTTTAGAAGGTATGCCCTCTATTCCTAACCATGCAATTTCATTGAACTCAGATAAGGAAGGGAGAGCTTTGAGGGAGATAGGGAAAAAGAGACTGTTGACTTCTTTTAAACCTCAACGTATTGAAGTGGTTCCTAGCCAAAGCTCAAGTCAAAAAGGAAATGAGAGTGGTTCGGCTTTTGGGGGTAAGAAGCTAGCTCCCCCTCCCCTCCAACGTTCTCAATGAACTGCCTTTGTTGGAATGTGCGAGGCTTGAATGCCCCAGAGAAGAAGAGGAGTGTGAAAAGGACCCTAGCTGATAACAATTATAAAATGGCAATTCTTCTAGAAACAAAAATCAAGGAGGGGAATGTTGATTCTACTTTGCAAAACCTAAAAAGGGGATGGAAGTTTAGTCATAATCGTAGTCGGGAGCACCATACTCGTATATGGGTTGGTTGGGATGTGGGCTGTCTTAAGGTGGACGTTCTAAAGGCTACTATTCAATTGATCCACATGAGGATTTCTGTTATTGGGACTTCTTTGTCCTTCCTTTGTCTTTTGTATATGCGCTAAATTCTCTTGAAGGTCGAATGGAACTTTGGAGGGAGATAATCGGCATTGCTTCAGGAGTTGTTGAACCTTGGGCTGTTATGGGAGATTTCAATACGGTTAGACACCAAAATGAGAAGATGGTAGGGGATGCTATCCATCAGGGGGTGGTTGATGAATTTAATTCCGCATCTTCAATTCGGGCCTGGCTGACTTGAAATGGAGAGGGGAGTTTTTCACTTGGAATAATAACCAAAGTGGTACTCGTGAGAATCTGCACGCAAATTAGATCGAGTCCTTGTTAATAGTGCTTGGCTGGACAAGTTACGTTTCTGGAAGCGAACTTCCTATGCCCGGGAATATCGACCATAGCCCGATTGCTCTCAATATTTTGGACAATCTCAACTCGGGCCTAAGCCGTTCAGGTTTTTTGATGCTTGGACTCACCCACAAGGACTATGATGAAGTGGTAAAAAGGGGCTGGTTGAAGGCTATAAATGTCAACTTAAACCCCTTCTTGAGATTTGCTGCAAAGTTAAAGAATGTAAAATCTGAGCTTAAATGTTGGAATAAGGAGAGTATCGGAGATGTCTTCAAAAATGTTAAGGATGCAGAACATGATCTTGGCCGAATTCAGTATGACCTTTCTCTTTATCCCCTTGATGATTCCCTTGTTGTATTGGAGAAGGAAGCTAAAGGCAAGTTGTGGGCTGCGCTGCAAATGGAAGAAAGGTTTCTTAAGGAGAAATCTAGGGTTAGGTGGCTTGATTTGGGAGATGGCAACAACAGTTTTTTCCACAAGTCCATGCAAAGTAGGCAAAACAGAAACCATATCTTGGAGGTCATGGATCAGGCTGGAAATACACTCACTAACCCTAAGGATATCAAAGAAGAGGCTGTTCTTTTCTACAAGAAGCTGTTCGGGTCAGATTACACTGATTTGGGCTCTTGCCCCCCCTCGATTCCCCTTTTGGGGGTGGTTTCCGAATCTCAGAATATGGAGCTTGGAAAGGAGGTAAATGGAGACGAGGTTAAAAGAGTTGTGTTTAGTTTGAAAGACTCTAAAGCCCCAGGGCCCGATGGTTTCGGGGCTGGCTTTTACAAGCACTCGTGGGAGGTCATTGGTGAGGAGCTAACACATGCTGTCCAATGGTTCTTTGCAAACTCCTTCATGCCCCGTTCTATTAATGCAACCTTTATTACTTTGGTTCCGAAGTCTGGGGATGTCTCCACTTTTGCGGGGTTTCGGCCAATTGCTTTATGCAATCTCCTATACAAGATTATTACTAAAATCCTCTCTAATAGGATCCAGCATGTTATTGGGAGTGTGGTCAGCCATAATCAGTCAGCTTTCATCAAGGGCAGGTCTATTGTTGACAATATTCTTGTTTGCCATGATATTGTGCGAGGTATCGAACAAAAAGCTGCCAGCCCTACTGCAGTTTTGAAGGTGGATCTTCACAAGGCCTACGACTCTCTAAGTAGGAAATTTTTGTTTGATGTGATGGGAAGAATGGGATTCTCTGATAAGTTCATAGGGTGGGTGAAGGCCTGTGTAACCACTCCTATGTTCTCTGTCCTTATAAATGGTAGCCCGGCTGGTTTCTTCAATGGAGCGAGAGGGATTAGACAAGGGGATCCACTGTCCCCCTATCTATTCAGCCTTGCTATGGAGGCCTTCACTGGAATTATGCGAAGGCTTGAGCTTGATGGTCAGATTAAGCTGCTGCCCCGCTGTAAATCATTTCACCTTTCACACCTCATTTTTGCAGATGATCTTATGATTTTTGTGAAGGGGAACCGCGATTCTATTTTAGCTAGTTTGGGGGGTCTGGATGAGTTTGCTGCCCTCTCCGGGCTTCAACTTAACAGATCTAAGTCCTCTATTATTTTAGGGGGCCTTACCCAAACTAGTAGTCTGGAACTTTTGGATTTAACGGATTTTTCGGAAACCAAGCTGCCTATTAGGTACCTTGGAGTTCCTCTTGTGTCCGGCAGGTTATCCATGAAAGAATGCAGCCCCATCTTGGACTTGGTTCGTCGAAAGTTGGAAGGGTGGAAGGCTAGATTCCTCTCTTATGCTGGTCGTCTTCAACTCTTAGCTTCAGTTCTTCAAGGAAGTTACATTTACTGGGCAGGGATTTTCGGCCTTCCTGGTAATGTTATCACCAACCGGAGTCTATGTTCTCTAACTTCCTTTGGTCAGGTCCCTCTCTTCAAAGGAAGACCCACTTTATTTCTTGGGATGCGATCCGTAAACCAAAATCGAGGGAGGTTTGGGAATCAAGCGGATCAAAGACATGAACATTCTTGGAATTATGAAGCAAATTTGGTGGATTGCCTCAAGCAGGATCGGCTTTGGGTTAAGTGGGTTCAGCAAAGATACCTAAAGCAAGAGTCTCTTTGGACAGTCAAGGGTCTCAACAAGCGCTCCTGGTGCAGCGTAAAGTTTTGAAGTATAGGACAAAGCCCTTCCCCTTATCAAAACTATCATTGGGGATGGGGCTGCTACAAAGCTTTGGCTTGATAATTGGCACCCATTTGGAGTTCTCTTGAATAGATTTGGTAGCAGGATATGCTACGACGCAGCTCCTACTCTCTTGCTGCCCGACATGCGTGTGTCAAGGAGATTGTGCGTGATGGAGATTGGTACCCTGGCCCCTCTACATCTTTTAACCTCATTGATATATGGAGGGCCCTTCCAACCATTGAAAAATTTCACGATGAGGTTCCGGATTTGACAGTTTGGATTGGCAACTCTTCGGGTAATTTCACTTCCAAATCAGCTTGGAATGCTGTCGCACAAGAACTGCCCGTACAGATTGGAGTGAAGCTGTTTGGTTTGAAAGGGGGATTAATTCCCATTGCTTTATAGCTTGGAGATGCCTTTCGGATGCCCTCCCTACAAGGGACAACCTCATTCATAGACATATTCTGGCTCCTCATCATTGTGAGTTTTGCTGGGCTGGAACTGAAAGCAGAAATCATCTTTTCTTTGGGTGCCCCTTCTCTACGGACATTTGGAAAATTATTTATGAGCTTTGCTTTCATGATGGAACCATGCCAAGCAATGTCATTGATGCAGCCATCTCGGTTAGACATGCCGCAGGTAGAGCAGGGAAGTTGGGGCTGGTCACCAAGCTTGCTTTCTGTGCCACAATCAAGCATATCTGGTCGGAGAGAAATTTCAGAATTTTCAGGAACAAAATCAGACCTAAGGACCAGATCATAGGGGCTATAAAGGGGGATGTTCTTGGCAGATTATCTTCCATTTCTTTGGTGGGTGACCCTACTACTGCCAACCTTCATATTGCTGCCAAATGGGGTCTTCAAGTTCATTGGGCTGCTCGAATTCCAAAGGCCTGCTCTTGGTTTGCCCCTAATCCGAATATGGTTGCTCTCCATTGTGATGGGTCTCTTGCAGATGACAAAGCAAGCTTTGGGGGCCTCATTCGTGATGGATGTGGGGACCCCATAGCTGCCTATGCTGGTCTAGGGGAAGATCTTTCGGTCTGTCCATGGAGTTTAAGGCTATTTACAAAGGAATTTCCCTTTGTATCGAGAAGGGTTTGTATGATGTTTCGTTAGGTCGGATTCAAGCTGGCCGTCGACATTTTGAATGGGCAGATCACGGGCCCTGGCAAATCCTTATTTTGAAAAGTAAGATCCTCTCTAAGTTTAGGCGCTGAGGTCTAAAGAATTAGTTCATGTTTGGAGAGAACAGAACCAGCCCATGATTTCATGGCTTCCCTCCCTACGCCCCTCCTGGAACCTATTGGGAGCCTGAGTCTTTCCCTCTGGAGCTGACCATTCTCATAAAGAAAGATAAGGAGCTAGTAACCTATTATAGGATGTAGCCTTAGGGGTTTTCTTTCTCCCTGCTGTTGGATAGGGCCTGTCCTATCTTGCTTAGGGTCCTTTTCCCCGTTTTTGGGTTCTTAAAGGATGCCTTTCTTTGTACATTTTTCTTTTCTTAGTAATACAAATCCTACTTATAAAAAAAAAAGAAATACCATACCTAAAAAAGTACAAAAATGTCCCCAAATAACCCCAAACGACCCACCTGGTCAGGTTAACCCAAAAATGAACATATGTCAAAATAGGTATCGATTCGAAGGTCATGACCCTCAACATCGCATCCACACGTTTAATACGAGATAAAGACACTTTTTAGAAAATCCCAAACCCAAAAAAGTACAAAAATGCCCCTGAATCACCCCAAATGACCCACCCGGTCTTATTTAAACTGAAAATAAAAATTTGTTGAAATAAGTATCGATTCGAAGATCACGATCCTCAACATCGTATCCACACGTCTAATAAGAGATAAGGACACATTTTAGAAAATCCCAAGCCCAAAAAAGTACATAAATGCCCCCAAATAACCCCAAATGACCCACCCCATCTGGTTCGGACCGAAAATGAACATATGTCGAAATAGTTATCAATTTGAAGGTCATGAACCGCAACAACGCATGCACATATCTAATAAGAGATAAGGACACTTTTTAGAGAATCCCAAACCCAAAAAAGTATAGAAATGCCCCCAAAGAACCCCAAACGACCCACCCGGCATGCTTCAAAGCGAAAATGAACATATGTCAAAATAGGTATCGATTCGATGGACACGACCCACAACATCACATCCACACGTCTAATAAGAGATAAGGACACTTTTTAGAGAATCCAAAACCAAAAAAAGTACAGAAATGCGTCCAAATAACCCCAAATGACCCACTCGGTCAGGTTTAAATAAAAAATGAACATATGCTGAAATAGGTATCTATACGAAGGTCATGACCCACAACATCGCATCCACACGTCTAATAAGAAATAAGGACACTTTAAAAAAAATATGAAACCTAAAAAAGTACAAAAATGCCCCTGAATCACCCCAAACGACCTACCCGGTCTTATTTAAACTGAAAATGAACATATGTTGAAATAAGTATCGAATCGAAGGTCACGACCCTCAACATTCTATCCACACGTCTAATAAGAGATAAGGACACTTTTTAGAAAATCCCAAGACCAAAAAAGTACAGAAATGCCATCAAATAATCGCAAATGACCCACCCCGTATGGTTCGGACCGAAAATGAACATATGTCAAAATAGTTATCAATTTGAAGGTCATGAACCGCAACAACGCATCCACATGTCTAATAAGAGATAAGGACACTTTTTAGAGAATCCTAATCCCAAAAAAATACAGAAATGCCCCCAAAGAACCCCCAAACAACCCACCCGACATGCTTCAAACCGAAAATGAACATATGTCAAAATAGGTATCGATTCGAAGGTCAAGACCCTCAACGTCACATCCATTCGTCTAATGAGAGATAAGGACACTTTTTAGAAAATACCAACCCCAAAAAAGTGCAGAAATGCCCCCAAATAACCCCAAACGACCCAGCCGATCTGGTTTAAACCGAAAATAAACATATACCAAATAAGTATCGATTCGAAGGTCACGACCCACAACATCGCATCCACACATCTAATAGGAGATAAGGACACTTTTTAGAAAATACCAAACCCTAAAAAAGTACAGAAATGTCCCCAAATAACCCCAAATGACCCACCTGGTCTGGTTTAACCTGAAAATGAACATATGTCAAAATAGGTATCGATTCGAAGGTCACGACCATCAACATCGCATCTACACGTCTAATAAGAGATAAGGACACTTTTTTGAAAATTCCAACCCCAAAAAAGTTCAAAAATGCCCCCAAATAACCCCAAATGACCCACTCGGTCTGGTTTAAACCGAAAATGAACATATGCTGAAATAGGTATCGATTCGAAGGTCACGACCCACAACAGTGCATCCACACGTCTAATAAGAGATAAGGACACTTTTTAGAAAATACCAAACCCAAAAAAGTACAGAAATGCCCCTGAATCACCCCAAAGGACACACTCGGTCTTATTTCAATCGGAAATGAACATATGTTAAAATAGGTATCGATTCGAAGGTCATGACCCTCAACATTGAATCCACACGTCTAATAAGAGATAAGGACACTTTTTTGAAAATTTCAACCCCAAAAAAGTACAGAAATGCCCCCAAATAACACCAAACGACCCACCTAGTCTGGTTCGGACCGAAAATGAACATATGTCAAAATAGGTATCGATTCGAAGGTCACGATCGGCAACATCGCATCCACATGTCTAATAACAGAGAAGAACAATTTTCAAGAATCCCAAACCCAAAAAAGTACAGAAATGCCCCCAAATAACCCCGAACGACCCACCCGGCCTACTTTAAATAGAAAATGAACATAGGCCAAAATAGGTACCGATTCGAAGGTCACGACCCTCAACATCACATCCACACATCAAATAAGAGATAAGGACACTTTTTAGAAAATACCAAACCCAAAAAAAGTACAGAAATGTCCCCAAATAACCCCAAACGACCCACCTCATCTGGTTGAACTCGAAAATGAACATATGTCAAAATAGGTATCGATTCGAAGGTCACGACCCTCAACATCGCATCTACACGTCTAATAAGAGATAAGGACACTCTTTAGAAAATTCCAAGCCCGAAAAAGTACAGAAATGCCCCCAAATAACCCCAAACGACCCACCCGGTCTGGTTTAAATAAAAAATGAACATATGCTAAAATAGGTATCGATACGATGGTCTCAACCCACAACATCGCATCCACACGTCTAATAAGAGATAGGGACACTTTTTAGAAAATACGAGGCCCAAAAAAATACAAAAATGCCCCTGAATCTCCCCAAACGACCCACTCGGTTTTATTTAAACCGAAAATGAACATATTTTGAAATAGGTATCGATTCGAAGGTCACCACCCTCAACATCACTTCCACATGTCTAATAAGAGATAAAGACACTTTTTAGAAAATCCCAAGCCCAAAAAAGTATAGAGATGCCCCCAAATAACTCCAAACGACCCACTCGGTTTGGTTCAGATAAAAAATGAACATATGTCGAAATAGGTATCGATTCGAAAGTCACAACCCGCAACGTCGCATCCACATGTCTAATAAGAGATAAGGTCACTTTTTAGAGAATCCCAAACCCAAAAAAGTATAGAAATGCCCCCAAATAATCCCGAGCGACCCACCTGGCCTGCTTGAAACCGAAAATGAACATATGTCAAAATAGGTATCGATTCGAAGGTCACGACCCTCAACATAGCATCCACACCCCTAATAAGAGATAAGGACACTTTTTAAAAAATACCAAACCCAAAAAAATACAGAAATGCCCCCAAATAACCCCAAACGACCTAGCTGGTCTGGTTTAAACAGAAAACGAACATATGCCGAAATAGGTTTCGATTCGTAGGTCACGACCCGCAACATCCCATCCACATGTCTTATAAGAGAGAAGGACACGTTTTAGATAATCTCAAACCCAAAAAAGTACATAAAAACCCCAAGTAACCCCAAACGACCCACCAGGCCTGCTTTAAATAAAAAATGAACATATGCCAAAATAGGTATCGATTCGAAGGTCACGACCCTCAACATCGCATCCACATGTCTAATAAGAGATAAGGACACTTTTTAGAGAATCCCAAACCTAAAAAAGTACAGAAATGCCCTGAATCACCCCAAACGACCCACCTGGTCTTATTTAAACCGAAAATGAACATATGTGGAAATCGGTATCGATTCGAAGGTCACGACCCTCAACATCACATCCACACGTCTAATTAGGGATAAGGAAACTTTTTAGAAAATACCAAACCCAAAAAAGTACAGAAATGTCCCCAAATATCCCCAAATGACCCACCCGGTCTGGTTTGACCTGAAAATGAACATATGTAGAAATAGGTATCAATTCGAAGGTCACGACCCTCAACTTCGCATCTACACGTCTAATAAGATATAAGGACACTTTTTAGAAAATTCCAAGCCCAAAAAAGTACAGAAATGCCCGCAAATAACCCTAAACGACACACCCGGTCTTCATTAAACCGAAAATGAACATATTTTGAAATAGGTATCGATTCGAAGTCACGACCCTCAACATCGCATCCACACGCCTAATAAGAGATAAGTACACTTTTTAGAAAATCCCAAGCCCAAATAAGTACAAAAATGCCCCCAAATAACCCCAGACGACCCACCCGGCCTGCTTTAAACCGAAAATGAACATATGCCAAAATAGTTAGCGATTCGAAGTTGGCAGTGGAGATTCTCATAGGTGTGTTCAGTTGCACTTGGAATGTATATGTTTTGAAGAACCAGATCATCTCTAGTCTGAACCAGTTGACTCGCTATGAAGTGAGGAATGTTTGGAGGGAATTGAACCAACCGGCAGATCTTATTGCTTCTGGTAAGGTCTAGTTTAGGCCTCCGTGATTGGCTTGGGTGGCTTTTCCTTGTAGTTACGAGGGGTTTGTCCTCGTGGGTGTGGGGCCTCTTCCTCCTCCTTAGGTCTGTCTAAGGGGTGGAAGTTGGCTGCCTTCTTTTGTATCTTTCTTTTTTAATTTTTTATACACACAACTTATCTATCGAAAAAAAATAAAATAAAGGTATCGATTCGAAGGTCACAGGACCCTCAACATCGTATCCACATGCCTAACAAGAGATAATGACACTTTTTAGAGAATCCCAAACCCAAAAAAGTACCGAAATGCCCCCAAATAACCCAGAACGACCCACCCAGTCTGGTTTAAACCGAAAATGAACATATGCTGAAATAGGTATCGATACGAAGGCCACGACCCACAACATCTTATCCACACATTTAATAAGAGATGAGGACACTTTTTAGAAAATAAAAAAACCAAGAAAGTACAGAAATGCCCCCGAATCACCCCAAACGACCATCCGGTCTTATTTAAATCGAAAATGAACAAATGTTGAAATAGGTATCGATTCGAAGGTCACGACCCTCAACATCGCATCCACACTTCTAATAAGATTTAAGGACACCTTTTAGAAAATCCCAAGCCCAAAAAAGTACAGAAATGCCCCCAAATAACCCCAAATGACCCACCCAGTCTGGTTCGAACAAAAAATTAACATATGTCAAAATAGGTATCGATTTGAAGGTCACGACCCGCAACATCGCATCCACATGTCTAATAACAGAGAAGAACACTTTTTCGAGAATCCCAAACCCAAAAAAGTATAGAAATGCCCCCAAATAACCCCGAACGACCCACCCGACCTGCTTTAAAAAGAAAATGAACATATGCCAAAATAGGTATCGATTTGAAGGTCACGACCCTCAACATCACATCCACACGTCTAATAAGGGATAAGGACACTTTTTAGAAATCCCAAACCAAAAAAAGTACAGAAATGTGTCCAAATAACCCCAAATGATCCACCCGGTCAGGTTTAAACCGAAAATGAACATATGCTGAAATAGGTATCTATACGAAGGTCACGACCCACAACATCGCATCCACACGTCTAATAAGAAATAAGGACACTTTAAAAAAAATACAAAACCCAAAAAAGTACAGAAATGTCCCTGAATCACCCCAAACGACCCACCCGGTCTTATTTAAACTAAAAATGAACATATGTTGAAATAAGTATCGATTCGAAGGTCACGACCCTCAACATCGTATCCACACGTCTAATAAGAGATAAGGACACTTTTTAGAAAATCCCAAGCCCAAAAAAGTACAGAAATGCCCCCAAATAACTGAAAATGACCCACCCTGTCTGGTTCGGACCGAAAATGAGCATATGTCAAAATAGTTGTCAATTTGAAGGTCATGAACCGCAACAACGCATCCACATGTCTAATAAGATATAAGGACACTTTTTAGAGAATCCCAAACCCAAAAAAATACAAAAATGCCCCCAAAGAACCCCCAAACGACCCACCCGGCATGCTTCAAACCGAAAATGAACATATGTCAAAATAGGTATCGATTCGAAGCTCACGACCCTCAACACCACATCCACACGTCTAATAAGAGGTACGAACACATTTTTGAAAATCCCAAGCTCAAAAAAGTACAGAAATGCCCCCAAATAACCCCAAACGACTCACCCGATCTTGTTTAAACCGAAAATGAACATATGCCTAAATCGGTATCGATTTGAAGGTCACGACCCTCAACATCGCATCCACACGTCTAATAAGAGACAATGACACATTTTAGAAAATACCAAACCCAAGAAAGTGCAGAAATACCCCCAAGTAACCCCAAATGACCAACCCGGTCTTATTTGAACCAAAAATGAACATATGTCGAAATAGGTATGGATTCGAAGGTAACGGCCCTCAACACCGTATCCACACGTGTAACAAGAGATAAGGACACTTTTCAAAAAATCCCAAGCCCAAAAAAGTACAGAAATGCCCCCAAAGAACCCCACAAGACCCACCCGGTCTGGTTTAAATCGAAAACAAACATATGCCAAAATAGGTATCGATTCGAAGGTCACGACCCTCAACATTGCATCCGCACTTCTAATAAGAGATAAGGACAATTCTTATTAAATCCCAAACCCAAAAAACTACGGAAATGCCCCGAAATAACCCTAGATGACCCACCTGGTCTGGTTTAAAACGAAAATGAACATATGCCGAAATAGGTATCGATTCTAAGGTCACGACCCTCAACATCGCATCCACACGCCTAATATGAGACAAGGACACTTTTTAGAAAATACCAAACCCAAAAAAAGTACAAAAATGACCCCAAATAATCCCAAACGTCCCAGCCAATCTTGTTTAAACTGAAAATAAACATATGTCGAAATAGGTATCGATTTGAATGTCACGACCTTCAACATTGCATCCACACTTCTAATAAGAGATAAGGGCACTTTTTATTAAATCTCAAACCCAAAAAAGTACAGAAATGCCCCCAAATAACCCCGGATGACCCACCCGGTCTGGTTTAAAACGAAAATGAACATATGCCGAAATAGATATCGATTCGAAGGTCACGACCCTCAACAACGCATCCACACATCTAATAAGAGACAAGGACACTTTTTAGAAAATGCCAAACCCAAAAAAGTACAAAAATATCCCCAAATAACCCCAAACGGCCCACCCGGTCTAGTTTAAATCGAAAATGAACATATGTCATAATTGGTATGGATTCGAAGGTAACGACCCTCAACATCGCATCCACACATCTAACAAGAGATAAGGACACTTTTTAGAAAATCCCAAGCCCAAAAAAGTACCGAAATGAGCCCAAATAACCCCAAACGACCCACCCTGTTTGGTTTAAACCGAAAATGAACATATGTCAAAAATAGGTATCGATTCAAAGGTAACGACCCTGAACATCGCATCCATATGTCTAATAAGAGATAAGAACACTTTCAGAAAATTCGAAGCCTAAAAAAATATAGAAATGCCCCCAAATAACCCCAAACGACCCACCCGCTCTGGTTTAAACCAAAAATGAACATATGCCTTTGATGCGAAGGTCACGAACTTGAACATCGCATCCATATGTCTAATATACGATAAGGACACTTTTCGGAAAATCCCAAGCCTAAAAATGTATAAAAATGCCCCCAAATAACCCCAAAGACCCACCCAGTACGGTTTGAATAAAAAAATGAACATATGTCAAAATCGGTATCGATTCGAAGGTCACGACCCTCAACACCACCTCCACACGTCTAATAAGAGATACGAACACTTTTTAGAAAATCCTAAGCCCAAAAAAGCACCGAAATTTCACCAAATAACCCCAAACGACCCACACGCTCTGCTTTAAACCAAAAATGAACATATATGTCAAAAATAGGTATCGATTCGAAGGTCACGACCCTCAACATCGCATCCACACGTCTAATAAGAGACAAGGACACATTTTAGAAAATACCAAACTCAAAAGAGTACAGAAATGCCCCCAAATAACCCCAAACGACCCACCCGGTCTGGTTTAAACCGAAAATTAACATATGTCAAAATAGGTATCGATTCAAAGGTAACGACCCTAAACATCGCATCCATATGTCTAATAAGAGATAAGAACACTTTCAGAAAATCCGAAGCCAAAAAAAGGTCGGAAATGCCCACAAATAACCCCAAACGACCAACCCGGTCTGGTTTTAAACCAAAAATGAACATATATCGAAATTGGTATCGATTCAAAGGTCACGACCCTCAACACCGCATCCACCCATCTAGTAAGTAGTACGAACACTTTTTAGAAAATCCAAAGCCAAAAAAAATATAGAAATGCTCCCAAATAACCCCAAACGACCCACATGGTCTTGTTTTAATCTAAAATTAACATATACCCAAATAGGTATCGATTCGAAGGTCACGACCCTCAACATCGCATCCACACGTCCAATAAGAGATAGGGACACTTTTAAGAAAATCCCAAGCCCGAGAAAGAATAGAAAGGCTCCCAAATAACCCTACCCGATCTGGTTTAAATCAAAAATGAACATATGCCGACTAGGTATCGAATCGAAGGTCACAGACCCTCAACATCGCATACACACGTTTAATAAGAGATAAGGACACTTTTTGACAAATACCAAACCCAAAAAAGTATAGAAATGCCCCCAAATAACCCCAAACGACCCACCTGATCTGGTTTAAACTGAAAATGAACGTATGCCAAAATAGGTATCGATTCGAAGATCATGACCCTCAACATCGCATCCACATGTCTAATAAGAGATAAGGACACTTTTAAGAAAATCCCAAGCCCGAAAAAGAACAGAAAGGCTCCCAAATAACCCCAAACGACCCACCCGGTCTGGTTTAAATCGAAAATGAACATATGCCGACTAGGTATCGAATCGAAGGTCACAACCCTCAACATCGCATCCACACGTCTAATAAGAGATAAGGACACCTTTTGAAAAATACCAAACCCAAACAAGTATAGAAATGCCCCCAAATAACCCCAAACGACCCACCCGATCTAGTTTAAACTAAAAATGAACGTATGCCGAAATAGGTATCGATCGAAGGTCAGGACCCTCAACATGGCGTCCACACGTCTAATAAGAGGTGCGAACACTTATTAAAAAATCCCAAGCCAAAAAAAGTGCAGAAATGCCCCCAACTAACCCCAAATGACCCACCCGGTCTTGTTTAAATCGAGAATTAACATATGCCAAAATATGTATTGATTCGAAGATCACGACCCTCAACATCTTCCTCAACATCGCATCCACACGTCTAATAAGGGATAAGGACACTTTTAAGAAAATCCCAAGCCCAAAAAAGAACAGAAAGGCCCCCAAATAACCCCAAACGACCCACCTAGTCTGGTTTAAAGAGAAAATGAACATATGCCTAATAGGTATCAAATCGAAGGTCACAAACCTCAACATCAAGGGCACCTTTTTGAAAATTCCAAACCCAAAAAAGTATAGAAATGCCCCCAAATAACCCCAAACGACCCACACTGTCTGGTTTAAATAAAAAATGAACACATGTCAAAATAGGCATCGATTCGAAGGTCACGACCCTCAACATCGCATCCACACGTCTGACAAGAGATAAGGAAACTTTTTAGAAAATCCGAAGATAAAAAATTTACAGAAATGCCCCTAAATAACCTTAAATGAGCCACCCGGTCTGGTTTAAATTGAAAACGAACATATGTCGAAATAGGTACCGATACGAAGGTCACGACCCTCAACATCACATCCACACGTCTACTAAGAGATAAGGACAATTTATGACAAATAACAAACCCAAAAAAGTACAGAAATGCCCCCAAATAACCCCAGACGACCCACCCGATCTGGCTTTAACTGAAAATAAATGTATGCCAAAAAGGTATCGATTCGAAGGTCACGACCCTCAACACTGCGTCCACACGTCTAATAAGAGGTACGAACACTTTTTAGAAAATCCCAACCCCAAACAACCCACCCGGTCTTGTATAAACCAAAAATGAACATATGCCGAAATAGGTATCGATTCGAAGGTCACGGCCCTCAACAGCGCATCCACACGTCTAATAAGAGATAATGACACTTTTAAGAAAATCCCAAGCCCGAAAAAGAACAGAAAGGCCCCCAAATAACCCCAAATGACCTACCCGGTCTGGTTTAAATCGAAAATGAACATATACCGGATAGGTATCGAATCGAAGGTCACAACCCTCAACATCGCATCCACACGTCTAATAACAAATAAGGACACTTTTTAGAAAATACCAAACCCAAAAATATATTTTTTTGATAAGTAAGAAATATTAAATTGAAGGGGAAAAAAAATACCGAAAAGGCATCCTTTAAGAACCCAAAAGAGGGGAAAAGGACCCTAGACAAGAGAGGGCATGCCCTATCCAAACAACAAGGAGGAAGACACCCCTCCAAGGCTACATCCTATAATAGGTTACAAACTCTTTATCTTGCTTTATGAGAATCGCTAGCTCCGGAGGGAAGGACTCAAGCTCCCAAAGAATTCCAGAAGGGTCTGTAGGGATGGAGGCCATGAAATCTGCAGGCTGATTCTGTTCTCTCCACACATGAATGAATTCTTTAGACCTAAGCAGCCTTGCCTTTATTTGGATCTTACTTTTCAAAGTTAGGATTTGCCAAGGCCCAGTAATCACTCCATTCAAAATATCGACGGCCAACTTCGAATCCGACCTAATAGAGACATCATAAAAGCCCTTATCAACGCAGAGGGAAATTCCTCTATAAATAGCCATGAGCTCCATGGACAGCACCGAAAGATCTTCCCCTATGCCAGGAAAGGCAGCTAAGGGATCCCCACTATCATCACGAATGAGACCCCCAAAGCCTGCCTTGTCATCTGAAAGAGACCCATCACAATGGAGAGCAACCATGTTCGGATTTGGAGCAAACCAAGAGCATGCCATTGGAATTCTTGCAGTCCAACGAACTTGAAGATCCCATTTGGCAGCAATATGATGGTTGGCAGTAGTAGGGTCTCCCACCAAGTCAATGGAAGATAATCTGCCAATAACATCCCCCTTTATAGCCCCTACAATCTGGTCCTTAGATCTGATTTTGTTTCTAAAAATTCTGTAATTTCTCTCCGACCAAATATGCTTGATTGTGGCACAGAAAGCAAGCTTTATGACCAGCCCCAATTTCCCTGCTCTACTTGCAACATATCTAACCAAAATGGCTGCATCAATGGCATTGCTAGGAGTGGCCCCATCATGGAAACAAAGGTCATAAATATGTTTCCAAATATCAGTAGTAAAAGGGCACCCGAAGAAGAGATGATTCCTGCTTTCAGTTCCAGCCCAACAAAACACGCAATGATGAGGAGTCGGAATGTGTCTATGAATGAGGTTGTCCCTAGTGAGGAGGGCATCCGAAAGGCATCTCCAAGCTATAAAGGAATGGGACGTTATACTCCCTTCAAACCAAATAGCTTCGCTCCAGTCAATACTGGCAGCTCTTGTGCGGATAGCATTCCAGGCTGATTTGGAAGAGAAATTACCTGAAGAGTTACCAGTCCACACTGTCAAATCCGAAACCTCATCATGAAATTTTTCAATGGCTGGAAGGGCCCTCCAAATATCAATGAGATCGAAAGATGTAGAGGGACCAGGGTGCCAATCTCCATCACGGATAATCTCCTTGACACAAGCATGACGGGCAGCAAGGGAATAAGAGCCTGTATCATAGCAAATCCTATTACCAAATCTGCTCAAAAGAACTCCAAATGGGTGCCAATTATCAAGCCAAAGCTTTGTAGTAAACACATCCCCAATAATAGTCTTGATGAAGGGAAGGGCTTTATCTCTGTACTTCAAGACTTTACGCTAGACCCAAGAGCAGTTATTGAGACCCTTGACTGTCCAAAGAGACTCTTGCTTGAGGTATCTTTGTTGTACCCAATTAACCCAAAGCCGATCTTGCTTAGAGGCAATCCACCAAATTTGCTTCATAATTCCGACAATGTTCATTTCTTTGACCCGCTTGATTCCCAACCCTCCCTCTGATTTTGGGTTATAGACCGCATCCCAAGAAATAAAATGGGTTTTCCTCTCAAGGGAGGGGCCTGACCAAAGGAAATTAGAGAACATAGACTCCAGTTTGGTGATAACATTTCCTGGAAGGCCAAAGATCCCTCCCCAGTAAATGTAGCTACCTTACAGAACTGAAGATAAGAGTTGAAGACGACCATCATAAGAGAGGAATCTAGCCTTCCACCCCTCCAATTTTTGATTAACCAGATCCAAGATGGGGCTGCAATCTTTCATGGATAACCTGCCAGACACAAGATGAACTCCAAGGTACCGAATAGGCAGCTTGGTTTATGAAAAACCCGTTAAATCCAAAAGTTCCAGACTGCTAGCTTGGGTAAGGTCCCCTAATATAATAGAGGACTTAGATCTATTAAGTTGAACCCCGGAGAGGGCAGCAAACTCATCAAGACCCCTCAAACTAGCTGAAATCGAATCACGGTTCCCCTTCACAAAAATCATAAGATCATCCGCAAAAATGAGGTGGGAAAGGTGGAACGATTTACAATGGGGTAGCAGCTTAATCTGACCATCAATCTCAAGCCTTCGCATAATTCCAGAAAAAGCCTCCATTGCAAGGGTGAAGAGGTAGGGGGACAACGGATCACCTTGTCGAATCCCTCTCCCTCCACCGAAGAAACCCGCCGGGCTGCCATTAATAAGGACAGAGAACATAGGGGTGGTCACACAAGCTTTCACCCACCCTATAAACTTGTCGGAGAACCCCATTCTTCCCATCACATCAAACAAAAATTTCCTACTAAGAGAGTCGTAGGCCTTGTGAAGATCTACCTTCAAAACTGCCGTAGGACTAGTGGCTTTTTGTTCGATGCCACGCACAATATCATGGCAGACAAGGATATTGTCAACAATAGACCTGCCCTTGATGAATGTCAACTGATTATGACTAACCACACTCCCAATAACATGCTGGATCCTATTAGAGAGGATTTTTGTGATGATCTTATATAGGAGGTTGCATAAAGCAATAGGCCGAAACCCCGCAAAAGTGGAGACATCCCCAGACTTCGGCACCAAAGTGATAAAAGTAGCATTAATAGAATGGGGCATGAAGGAATTCTCAAAGAACCATTGGACAGCATTCATTAGCTCCTCACCAATGACCTCCCAAGAGTGCTTATAAAAGCCAGCCCCGAAACCATCAGGCCCTGGGGCTTTAGAGTCTTTTAAACTAAACACAACTCTTCTAATCTCCTCTCCATTAACCTCCTTGCCAAGTTCCAAATTCTGGGATTCAGAGACCACCCCCGAGAGGGGAATCGAGGGGGGGCAGGAGCCCAAATCAGTGTAGTCCGACCCGAACAGCTTCTTATAGAAAAGAACCGCCTCCTCTTTGATAGCCTTAGGGTTGGTCAAAGTATTTCCAGTCTGGTCCATGACCTCCAAGATATGATTTCTATTGTGCCTACTTTGCATGGACTTGTGGAAAAAGTTGTTGTTGCCATCCCCCAACTCTAGCCACCTAACCCTGGATTTCTCTTTAAGAAACCTTTCTTCCATTTGTAATGCAGCCCACAGCTTGCCTTTAGCTTCTTTTTCCAAGACAGCAAGGGAATCATCAAGGGGATCAAGAGAAAGGTGATGTTGAATTCGGCCAAGATCGAGTTCTGCATCCTTAACATTTTTGAAGACATCTCCAATGCTCTCCTTATTCCAGCATTTAAGTTCAGATTTCACATTCTTTAACTTCGCCGCAAAGCACAAAATAGGATTAGAGTTGACATTTACACCCTTCAGCCAGCCCCTTTTAACTACTTCGTCATAGTCCTTATGATGGGTCCAAGCATCAAAAAACCTGAACGGTTTCGGTCCAGAATTGAAATTGTCCAGAATTTTGAGAGCAATTGGGCTGTGGTCAGATATTCTAGGGCAAAGGAAGTGAGCTTCCGAGAAACGCAACTTGTCCAGCCAAGCATTATTAACAAGGACTCGGTCCAATTTGCAGCAGATTCTGCGAGTACCACTTTGGTTATTATTCCAAGTGTAAAATTCCCCTCTCCATTTTAGGTCAGCCAGCCCCGAATTGAAGATGCAAGAATTAAACTCGTCAACCACCCCCTGATGGATCGCATCCCCTCCCATCTTCTCATTTTGGTGTCTAACCGTATTGAAATCTCCCATGACAGCCCACGGTTCAACCACTCCTGTAGCAATATCAGTTAGCTCCCTCCAAAGTTCCATCCGACCTTCTAGGGAATTAAGAGCATACACTGCAGTGCAAAGGAAGGACAATGAAGTCCCAAGAATAGAAATCCTCATGTGTATCAACTGAATGGTAGACTTTAGAACATCCACCTTAAGGCAGCCCTCATCCCAGCCAATCCATAGACGGGTATGGTACTCCTGACTACAATTGTGACTAAACCTCCATCCCCTTTTCAGGTTTTGGAAAGTAGAGTCAACATTCCCTTCTTTGATTTTAGTTTCAAGGAGAATAGCCATTTTATAATTATTATCAGCTATGATTCTCTTCACATACCTCTTCTTCTCTGGGGCATTCAAGCCACGCACATTCCAGCAGAGACAGTTCATTAGGAACGTTGGAGGGGAGGGGGAGCTAGCTTCTTACCCCCAAAAGCCAGACCACTATCACTGCCCTTCTGATTTGAGCTTTGGCTAGGAAGCACTTCAATACGTTGAGGTTTAAAAGAAGTCAACAGTCTCCTCCTCCCCATCTCCCTAGTAGCTCTCCCTTCCTTTTCTAAATTCAAAGAAATTGCATGGTTAGGCATGGAGGGCATACCTTATAAAATTGGACCCCTTAGAATAGTGCTGCCCGAAATTTCCTTTCCCTTGGTGGAGATCTCTTTCAGATTTGATTGGGCTCCTTCTGTAATTTCCTCTCCTAGAGCAGCTCCATTAGCTTTGTCACCCTCATCTAGGATTTGCAACAAGGATTCCCTAATGGGGCCCCCCCAATCTGTAATTTCCATAGAAGGAACTGCTGCATTAACTCTTGCCATAGCCATAGTCTCCTCTCTCTCCCCAGTTGCCACAAACCCTTCCTTATTTCGAAAAAAGGTGTGGTTTTCAATATCCACTAAATCACCTCCAGTCGTTGCATCATTCTCTTTCCTTGCATGGCGTTGAAGAAAATCTGCTGATTGAGACACACATTCCCCTTCCTCCTCACCTTCCTTGTGTGGGGGATTTCCAATATCTTGCTCACATTCCACTTCCTTCCCTAAAAGGACGTTGCATGAGTCAGCATCCAACATCAGTTCTGTGGGGTCATAGGGAATTTCCTCCGTTAGATGCTCCAACAAAACGAAAGCATTATGGTGCACAATCTTCTTCCCCCTGCTAGCCGAATTCTTTGGGCTAGAATTAGGCAACTTTTTAGAAATTCCAGCAATCTTCTCCATAGAACAGATATTGCTAGGATTCCCCACGGACTGGGCTTCCAAATTTGTGGTGTCCACAATCCCATCAGATCTGCCACCTGGGGTATTTTTGAAATTTGAATTTTGAACTTGCTTACCAGCACCTCCACCATGTAAGGCTTGAGTGCCGCCTCCACTAGCTGCTCCGGTCACCTGAGGACTCTTGTTGCTCTTCACTCTCCACTCTTTCTGGCTGGAGGGCATTTGCTTGTTAAGATTAACGCCACATAGCCCACTTGAATGCCCAAAAACCCTGCAACTGTTGCACCGAGGAGGGCTCCATTCGTATGTAATTTTTTGGTAAAAAACCAGACCGTCATCATCATAAACAGCCACTTGATTCAGGAATTCATAATCAGCTTCTATCTCAACACAGAGCCGGGCATAGGATAGCCGCTCTTGAGTCTTAGTCATCTTATCAGTGACTATCGGCCTTCCCAGGACACTGGCAATCGAGCTCAAGGCCTCCAGATTCCAGAAATGAAAGGGGAGGTTGGGAAGGGTAACCCAAATAGGGATGGAGTTCAATTCCACCTTTTCAAGCTTCATCCCTGGTTTCCAAGGCCGAAGGATTAAGGGTCTCCGCTGCACAGTCCATGGCCCCCCTTCAAGAACTTTGGCCTTATCTTCCTCCAAATTGAACCGAAAAACAAAAAAGCCACTATTAAGGAGATTAATATCCACATGCCCAGAAATGCACCATTGTTTCAGCAAGACTTCCTTAACATAAGAAAAACTCGGTCTGCGACCAATGAAGTGCCCAAGAAGGGTGTTCTTCCACTTTGATAATTCTGCCTGTAACATAGCGGAAGAACATTGAGCAACACGGTTACCCTCAATAAAATTTGGCTCAATAAAACTCAGTTCCAGACCTTCATTATTTAAAGAACTTGAAGATGACTGAAAAAAAGATGCCCAAGATACTCCCTTCTTCACAGCCCTGCCATGTTGAACCAAACCCGAGCCAGCCACCACCACACCACAACCCGAGGAGGAGACCCCACCACCAAAATCACCCCCTGCCGGACCTGAAACACATAAGCCTTCCACAGTACCCCCACCTTCCCCCTCTCCCGGATTGGGAAAAGGTGGAAGACCATTAGCCGAAGCTAATGGCCTGCCGGCCATCACCAAACACTAGCACCAAGAATCCCACTCTCAAATCACCAGAGCTTCTCTCTCCTCACAAGAAAAAAAATCAATACTCTTTTTGGTTTTAGCATCCACACATCTAACAAGAGATAAGGACACTTTTTAGAAAATACCAAACCGAAAAATGCACAGAAATGCCCTCAAAAAACACCAAACGACCCACCCAGTCCGGTTTAATCCGAAAATGAACATATGCGGAACAGGTATTGATTCGAAAGTCACAACCCTCAACATCGCATCCACACATCTAATAAGAGATATGGACACTTTTTAGAAAATACCAAACCCAAAAAAGTACAGAAATTCCCTTAAATAACCCCAGACGACCCACCCGGTCTGGTTTAAACCGAAAATGAACATATGTCAAAATAGGTATCGATTCGAAGGTCACAATCCTTCACATCGCATCCACACGTCCAATAAGAAATAAGGACACTTTTTAGAAAATACCAAACCCAACAAAGTACAAAAATGGCCCCAAATAACCCCAAACGTCCCACCCAATCTTGTTTAAACCGAAAATGAACATATGTAAAAATAGGTATCGATTCGAAGGTCACGACCCTCAACATCGCATCCACACGTCTAATAAGTGATAAGGACATTTTTTTAAAAATACCAAACCCAAAAAAGTACAGAAATGCCCCCAAATAACCCCAAACGACCCACTCGGTACGGTTTAAATAAAAAATGAACATATGTCGAAATAGATATCGATTCAAAGGTCACGACCCTCAACACCACATCCACACGTCTAATAAGAGGAATGGACACTTTTTAGAAAATCCAATTCCCAAAAAAGTACAGAAATTCCCCCAGATAACCCCAAAAGACCCACCCGGTCTAGTTTAAATCGAAAATGAACATATGTTGAAATAGGTATCGATTCGAAGGTAACGACCCTCAACATCGCATCCACACGTCTAATAAGAGATTAGGACTCTTTTCAAAAAATCCCAAACCCAAAAAAGTACCGTAATGCCCCCAAATAACCCCAAACGACCCACCCGGTCTGGTTTAAATCGAAAATGAACATATGCCAAAATAGGTATCGATTCGAAGGTCACGACCCTCAACATTGCATCCACACATCTAATAAGAGACAAGGACACTTTTTTGAAAATACCAAAACCAAAAAAATACATAAATGCACCCAAATAACCCCAAACGACCCACACGGTCTGGTTTAAACAAAAAATGAACATATATCGAAATAGGTATCGATTCGAAGGTCCCGTCCTCAACATCGCGTCCACACGTCTAACAAGTGATTACGACACTTTTCAGAGAATCCCAAACCCAAAAAAAGTACAGAAATGCCCCCAAATAACCCAAAAGGACCCACCCGATCTGGTTTAAACTAAAAATGAGCGTATACCAAAATAGGTATCGATTCGAAGGTCACGACCCTCAACATCGCATCCACACGTCTAATAAGAGATAAGGACACTTTTTAGAATATACCAAACCTAAAAAAGTATAGAAATGCCCCCAAATAACCCCAAACGACCCACCAGGTACGACCTAAATAAAAAATGAACATATGTCGAAATAGGTATCATTTCGAAGGTCACGACCCTCAACATCGCATCCACACGACTAATATGAGATAAGGACACTTTTTAGAAAATATCAAACCCAAAAGAGTACAGAAATGCCCCCAAATAACCCCAAACGACCAACCCGGTCTTGGGATGTTGAAATCATCCCATACTCAATATCTTCTTACCCAACCTGGCGCCTTGCCTCAAGGGCCGACTAACTTCTTTCCCTTTATTCATGCGAGAATTAAAGGAAATAGAATTTGAATTTGAATTTGAAATCACCAGCTCTCGTCCTCCAGCTACGGCCGAAGCACCACCTTCATCTCCGGCCAAATCTTCACCACCATTCCCGGTCGAACCCTGTCGAGTTACACCTGCAGCCGGATCCTTCACTCTCCATTCTTTTTTCGGACCTAGATTTTTGTTGGAACTACGAATACCAAAATTGCAAGTCGCATTTGAATGCCCGAATATCCTACAGTGTTTACAAGATGATAGTTTCCAATCATAGACCACCCTTTGGTGAAAAGAAAGACCATCATCTCCATAGACAGGAATAGAGGATGGTAGGTCAGAAAATGCAGACACCTCCACACACATCCGAGCATAGGACAATCGCTCCATAGACCTTGTCATCTTATCAGTGACAATCGGCTTTCCAATCACACTCCCGATCGAACTAAGAGCTTCAACCGACCAAAAGTGAAAAGGAAGATTGGGCAAAGAAACCCAAACTGGTACGGAACATAAATTGACCCTTTCCATGCACGCTCCCGGGCTCCAAGGACAAAGAATCAACGGCCTTCTTTGGACATACCATGGCCCCCCTTCAAGAACTTTAATCTTATCATCTTCAAGATTAAACCTGAAAATGAAAATCCCACTGTCAAGCAAATTCATGACCCGAAATCTTCCATTGCTTCACTAACATTTCTCGAGCAAAGTTGAAGCTGGGCCTGCCCCCAATAAAATGACCCATAAGGGTATTCTTCCATTTTTCCAGACCATTCTTAATCATGGAAGATGGGCACTTAGCAGCCAATGCCCCATTAATCTTCACGGGTTCAACAAAAGTGAGTTGCAATCCATCACTAACCAACAAAGAAGAAGATGAAAATAAGGCTGACCAAGGCACTCCAAGACCCTTCTTACTCATTCCTCCAGCATCATTCACAACCCCACCAGTAGGGTGTGGACGGTCTCCTACAGCAGCTCCATCCAAGCCTTGAACTCCATCCCCCAAAAGGGATCCCACTACAACCGAAGCCTTCAAAGGAGAAGTTGTAGCACATGCAGCACCACCACTTGGAGAGTCCTTACCACTACTCCCATCTCCACGTGCATCGCCCCCATTCCAACAAATAAAAACTCCCTCTCCACCCCCTCCCGGACCGAGATCAGGAGGGAGACCATTAGCCGGAGCTAATGGCCAGCTGGCCATTCCCACGAATAAACACAAAAAATCCCCCTCTCAAAATCGCCAAAACTTCTCTCTCCTCCTTTTTTTCCTTGGAGACTCTTCGAATCGATACCTCTTTGGTTTAAACCTTAAAAGAACATATGTCGAAATTGGTATCGATTCGAAGGTAATGACCCTTAACTTTGCATCCACACGTCTAATAAGAGATAAGGACACTTTTCAGAAATTTCCAAGCCCAAAAAAGTACAATAATGCCCCGAAATAACCCCAAACGACCCACCCAAGTTTAAGGAAAATGAACATATGCCGAAATAGGTATCGATTCGAAGGTCACGACCTTCAACACCGCATCCACATGTCTAATAAGAGGTACGAACACTTTTTAGAAAATCCAATGCCCAAAAAAGTATAGAAATGTCCCCAAATAACCCCTCACATCCCACCCGGTCTTGTTTAAAATGAAAATGAACATATGCCGAAATAGGTATCGATTCGAAGGTCACGACCCTCAACATCGCATCCACATGTCTAATAAGAGATAAGGACACTTTTGAGAAAATACCAAACCCAACAAACTACAAGAATGCCCCCAAATAACCCCAAACGTCCAATCCGGTCTTGTTTAAACCGAAAATGAACATATGTTGAAATAGGTATCGATTCGAAGGTCACGACTCTCAACATCGCATCCACACGTCTAATAAGAGATATGGATACATTTTAGAAAATACCAAACCCAAAAAAGTCCTGAAATACCCCCAAATAACCCCAAACGACCCACTCGGTATGGTTTAAACAAAAAATGAACATATGTCAAAATAGGTATCGATTTGAAGGTCACTACCCTCAACACCGCATCCACACATCTAATAAGAGATAAGGACACTTTTTAGAAAATACCACACCCAAAACAGTACAGAAATGCCCCCAAATAACCCCGAACGACCCACCCGGTACGGTTTAAATAAAAAATGAACATATGTCGTAATAGGTATCGATTCGAAGGTCACGACCCTCAACACCGCATGCACACGTCTAATAAGAGGTACGGACACTTTTCAGAAAATACTATTCCCAAAAAAGTACAAAAATTTCCCCAGATAACCCCAAACGACCCACCCAGTCTAGTTTAAACCGAAAATGAACATATGTCGAAATAGGTATCGATTCGAAGGTAACGGCCCTCAACATCGCATCCACACGTCTAATAAGAGATCAGGACACTTTTCAAAAAATCCCAGGCCCAAAAAAGTACAGTAATGCCCCCAAATAACCCCAAACGACCCACCCGGTATGGTTTAAATCGAAAATGAACATATGCCAAATGGGTATCGAATCGAAGGTCACAACCCTCAACATCACATCCACACGTCTAATAAGAGATAAGGACACTTTCTAATAAATATCAAACCCAAAAAGGTACAAAAATGCCCCCAAATAACCCCAAACGACCCACCCGGTATGGTTTAAATAAAAAATAAACATATGTCGAAATAGGTATCGTTTCGAAGGTCACGACCCACAACATCGCATCCACATGTCTAATAAGAGATAAGGACGCTTTTTAGAAAATATCAAACCCAAAAGAGTATAGAAATGCCCCCAAATAACCCCAAACGACCCACCCAGTCTGGTTTAAATCATAAATGAACATATGTCAAAATAGGTATCGATTCGAAGGTAACGACCCTCAACATCGCATCCACACGTCTAATAAGAGGTAAGGACACTTTTCAGAAAATCCCAAGCCCAAAAAGGTACAGTAATACTCCCAAATAACCCTAAACGATCCACCCAGTACGGTTTAAATAAAAAATGAACGTATGCCGAAATAGGTATCGATGCGAAGGTCACGACCCTCAACATCGCATCCACATGTCTAATTAGAGGTACGAACACTTTTTAGAAAATCCCATGCCCAAAACAGTACAGAAATGCCCCTAAATAACCCCAAACGACCCACCCGGTCTTGTTTAACCCAAAAATGAACATATGCCGAAATAGGTATCGATTCGAAGGTCACGACCCTCAACATCGTATCGACACGTCTAATAAAAGATAAGGACACTTTTTAGAAAATACCAAACCCAACAAAGTTCAAAAATGCCTCCAAATAACCCCAAACGTCCCACCCGATCTTGTTTAAACTGAAAATGAACATATGTCGAAATAGGCATCAATTCGAAGGTCACAACCCTCAAGATCGGATCCACACGTCTAATAAGAGATAAGGATACTTTTTAGAAAATACCAAATCCAAAAAAATACAGAAATGCCCTCAAATAACCCCAAACGACCCACCCGGTACGGTTTAAATAAAAAATGAACATATGTCGAAATAGGTATCGATTCGAAGGTCACTACCCTCAACACCGCATCCACACGTCTAGTATGAGGTACGAACACTTTTTAGAAAATCCAATTCCCAAAAAAGTATAGAAATTCCCCCAGATAACCCCAAACGACATACCCGGTCTAGTTTAAACCAAAAATGAACATATGTCGAAATAGGTATTGATTCGAAGGTAACGACCCCCAACATCGCATCCACACGTCTAATACGAGATAAGGACACTTTTCAGAAAATCCCAAGCCCAAAAAAGTACAGTAATGCCCCAAAATAATCCCAAACGACCCACCCGATCTGGTTTAAACTGAAAATGAACGTATGCCGGAATAGGTATCAATTCGAAGGTCACGACCCTCAACATCGCATCCACACGTCTAATAAGAGATAATGACACTTTTTAGAGAATCCCAAACCCAAAAAAGTATAGAACTGCCCCCAAATAACCCCAAACGTCCCACCTGGACTTGTTTAAACTGAAAATGAACATATATCGAAATAGGTATCGATTAAAAGGTCACGACCCTCAACATCGCATCCATACGTCTAATAAGAGATAAGGACACATTTTAGAAAATCCGAAGCCCAAAAAAGTACAGAAATTCCCCCAGATAACCTTAAATGAGTCACCCAGTTTGGATTAAACCGAAAACAAACATATGTCGAAATAGGTATCGATACGAAGGTCACGACACTCAACATCGCATCCACACGTCTAATAGGAGATAAGGGCACTTTTTAATAAATACTAAACCCAAAAAAGTACAAAAATGCCCCCAAATAACCCCAAAGGACCCACCCGATCTGGTTTAAACTGAAAATGAACGTATGCCAAAATAGGTATCGATTCAAAGATCACGACGCTCAACATAGCATCCACACGTCTAATAAGAGATAAGGACACTTTTCAGAGAGTCCCAAACCCAAAAAAAGTACAGAAATGCCCCCAAATTACCCCAAACGTCCCACCCGAACTTGTTTAAATCGAAAATGAACATATGTCAAATTAGGTATCGATTCGAATGTCACGACCCTCGACATCGCTTCCACACGTCTAATATGAGATAAGGACACTTTTCAAAAAATTTGAAGCCCAAAAAAGTACAGTAATGCCCTCAAATAACCCCAAACGACCCACCTAGTACGGTTTAAACTGAAAATGATCGTATGCTGAAATAGGTATCGATTCAAAGGTCACGACCCTCAACACCGCATCCACACGTCTAATAAATGGTACGAACACTTTTTAGAAAATCCCATGCCCAAAAAAGTATAGAAGTGACCCTAAATAACCCCAAACGACCCATCCGGTCTTGTTTAAACCGAAAATGAACATATGCCAAAATAGGTATCGATTCGAAGGTCACGACCCTCAACATCGCATCCACACGTCTAATAAGAGATAAGGACACTTTTTAGAGAATGCAAAACCCAACAAAGTACAAAAACTCCCCCAAATAACCCCAAACATCCCACCCGATCTTGTTTAAACAAAAAATGAACATATGTCAAAATAGGTATCGATTCGAAGGTCACGACCATCAACATCGCATCCACACGTCTAATAAGAGATAAGGACACTTTTTAGAAAATACTAAACCCAAAAAAGTGCAGAAATGCCCCCAAATAACCCCAAACGACCCACTCGGTACGGTCTAAATAAAAAATCAACATATGTCGAAATAGGTATTCTTTTTAGAATACCCTCTTTCTGGTAAGTAATTCATTGTTCCTACCAATAATTGAACCCTAATCTTTAAGAATGGTGCATTGTGAACATACCATCTATACAACCAAGATATTGGTGAAATAGAACCTAATACCCACAATTTCCAAATCTCTGATTGATAGAAAGAAGGAACCCTAACCCTTGCCACAAATTAGAAAAGAAGGAATGTTAAGAAGAAGAAGAAGAAGAACAAAGAAAGAAAGAAACGCTCAGAACTTCTTTGAGGGTTGTGTTGCAGTCACGGACCGGCTCCGAAGAGCCTCGTTTTTGCACACAGAATATAATGTTCATCACCGCGTAAAATTATATCGAGGGAGGGGTCGAACTAGGTATTGATTCGAAGGTCACTACCCTCAACACCGCATCCACACGTCTAATAAGAGATAAGGACACTTTTTAGAAAATACCAAACACAAAAAGTACAGAAATGCCCCCAAATAACCCCAAACGACCCACCCGGTACGGTTTAAATAAAAAATGAACATATGTCGTATTAGGTATCAATTCGAAGGCAAGTTTATTCGGTGGGTGAAGGCTTGTGTTGATACTCCTAGTTTCTCGATCCTTCTCAATGGGAGCCCAACAGGTTATTTTAGGGGCAAGAGGGGGATAAGACAGGGGGACCCGCTTTCCCCTTAGTTATTCACAATTGCTATGGAAGGGTTTTCGGCCTTAATGCGGAAGTTGGAAGTTGAGGGACAGATCAGCCTACTACCAAGGTGCAAAAGCTCCCATCTTACACACCTGATCTTTGCAGATGATTTGATGATTTTTGTGAAGGCTGTCCCTGATTCTATTTTGGCTTGTTTAGGGGCTCTGTTTGATTTTCATACTTACTCTGGGTTGAGACTCAACAGAGCTAAGCCCTCTATTATTTTAGGGGGCCTTACCCAAACGGCTAGGCTCCAACTATTGGAATTAACGAATTTTGTGGACACTAAGCTGCCCATTCGGTACCTTGGTGTTCCACTTGTACCTCGTAAACTTTCTATGGCAGATTGCTCCGCTATCTTGGATCTAGTGAGGTGAAGACTTGAAGGCTGGAACGCTCGTTTCTTATCCTTTGCAGGAAGGTTGCAGCTTCTTACCTCTGTTCTTCAGGGCTGCTATATATATTGGTCGGGCATCTTTGCATTACCAGGTGGTGTCAAGCAAAAGCTGGAATCCATGTTCTCGAATTTCCTTTGGACGGGCCCCTCCTTGGAACGAAAGGTACATTATGTTTCTTGGGATAGAATTTGCAAACCTAAGGATGAGGGTGGCTTAGGTATCTACAGAATTTCAGAAATGAATGTTGCGGGTATCCTTAAGCAAATCTGGTGGATTGCTTCCAAAAAGGACAACCTATGGGTTAGGTGGGTTTATGCCCATTATTTAAAAAATGACTCTATTTGGACCGTGAAAATTCCCCAAAATTGCTCTTGGGTTTGACGTAAAGTTCTCAAGTATAGAGATTTGGTTGAACCCCATGTTCACCACTTTATTGGGTCTGGCCATGCTACAAGGCTATGGCTTGATACGTGGCATCCTCAAGGGGTTTTAATCAAAAATTTTGGGGATCGTATCAGATACGATGCGGGTTCTCATCGTATGGCTCTGGTTTTGGATATTATAAGACAAGGCACTTGGCATCCTACTCCTCATGGGTCTTTTGATCTTATTAGTGCTTGGGGGGATTTGCAACATGTTCCTATTTTGAGAGGCAGGGATGACCTTATTGTTTGGAAGAATTCCCCTAATGGCTTATTTACTACTAAGTCAGCCTGGGACACTGTTAGAAGATCCTCTCCTAAAGTAGGGTGGCATAAATTTGTTTGGTTTACTCAGAATTGCCCAAAGCATTCTTGCACAACTTGGAGATGCCTTATGGAAGCTCTACCTACCAAAGATCAGCTTATTAAAAGGAATATTCAGGTTGGGCCGAATTGCATCTTGTGTTGGGTTGCTACTGAAAGTCATGAGCATCTTTTCTTTAATTGCCCTCTTTCCACTAGCATTTGGGGTAAAATTAGTTCTTTTTGCTCCCAAGGGGGTAGAGGCCCTACCAATCTCCAGAATGTGCTTGCTTGGCTCTTGAGTGTTGGTTGTGCAAATGATAGGATGGATTGGGTTCCCAAGTTGGTTTTTTTGTGCTATTGTGCATTACATTTGGTGGGAGAGAAACCGAAGGCTGTTTGAGAACAAGGTTAGAACCCATGATCAGATTATAGAGGCAATTCGTCTTGATGTGGCCATTAAGTGTGCTGCCTTTCCCATTTCTGCTGTCCACAACCCAAGGAACCAGTTCTTGGCTGATAATTGGGGGATTAGGGTGGATTGGAAGGTGATTACTCAAAAAACCTGTACTTGGTTTAGACCTCCTACTCACATGGCAGTCCTTCACTGTGATGGGTCCTTAACAGCTGATAGAGCTTCCTATGGTGGAATCATTCGTGATGATGCAGGTGTTGCCATAATGGCGTATGCGGGGAAGGGAGATATTAATTCTGTTCTAGGCATGGAGCTTTTTGCAATTTTAAAGGGGGTCACTTTTTGTATTCAAAGGAACCTACTTCGGGTTTCCATCAGATCCGATTCCAAATTGGCAGTAGATATTCTTAATGGGGCTGTGGACTGCCCTTGGAGCATGCAAATCTTGAGGGACCGTATAGCTACGCTACTACAGCAATTACAGCGTAAGGAGATCAAACATGTTTGGAGAGAGCTCAACCAGCCAGCAAACTTTATTGTAGCCATGGATACGGGGGATGGGGAAGCAATTTTTTATCCACTTGATTTCCCACAGGACTTGGTGGAGTTGGTTAAGAATGATTCAGATTGTAAAGTTTTTTTAAGGACCTTGTCCCATTGAGTTGTTGGCCTGGTCTTAGGATTTTCAACCGAGTGCCTGTCCTCGGGTTGTTTTAGGGGCTCTCCTTCCCCTCTTAGGCCTGTCTAAGGGGGGAGGACAAGGGCTGCCTTCTTCTATTTTTTTTCCCTTTCTTAATACAATCACACTTACCTATCAAAAAAAAAAAAGGTATCGATTCGAAGGTCACGACCCTCAACACCGCATCCACACGTCTAATAAGAGATAAGGGCACTTTGTAGAAAATATCAAATCCAAAAGAGTACAGAAATGCCCTGAAATAACCCCAAACGACCCACCCGATCTGGTTTAAACCATAAATGAACATATGCCGAAATAGGTATCGAATCTAAGGTAACGACCCCCAACATCGCATCCACACGTTTAATAAGAGATAAGGACACTTTTCAAAAAATCCCAAGCCCAAAACAATATAGTAATGCCCCCAAATAACCCCAAACGACCCACCCAGTACGGTTTAAACTCAAAATGAATGTATGCCGAAATAGGTATCGATTCGAAGGTCACGACCCTCAACACCGCATCCACACGTCTAATAAGCGGGACAAACCCTTTATAGAAAATCCCATGCCTAAAAAAGTACAGAAATGCCCCCAAATAACCCCAAACGACCCACCCGGTCTTGCTTAAACCGAAAATGAACATATGCCAAAATAGGTATGGATTCAAAGTTCACGACCCTCAACATCGCATCCACACGTCTAATAAGAGATAAGGACACTTTTTAGAAAACACCAAACCCAACAAAGCACAAAAATGCTCCCAAATAACCCCAAACGTCCCACCCGAACTTGTTTAAATAAAAAATGAACATATGTCAAAATAGGTATCAATTCGAAGGTCACGACCCTCAGCATCGCATCCATACGTCTAATAAGAGATAAGGACACACTTTAGAAAATCCGAAGCACAAAAAAGTACAGAAATTCCCCCAAATAACCTTAAATGAGCCACCTGATTTGGATTAAACCGAAAACGAACATATGTCAAAATATGTATCGATACGAAGGTCACGGCACTCAACATCGCATCCACACGTCTAATATGAGATAAGGACACTTTTTAACAAATACTAAACCCAAAAAAGTACAAAAATGCCCCCAAATAACTCCAAAGGACCCACCCGATCTGGTTTAAACTGAAAATGAACGTATGTCGAAATAGGTATCGATTCAAAGATCACGACCCTCAACATAGCATCCACACGTCTAATAAGAGATAAGGACACTTTTCAGAGAGTCCCAAACCCAAAAAAAGAATAGAAATGCCCCGAAATTACCCCAAACGTCCCACCCAAACTTGTTTAAACCGAAAATGAACATATGTCGAAATAGGTATCGATTCGAATGTCACGACCCTCAACATCGCATCCACACGTCTAATAAGAGATAAGGACACTTTTCAAAAAATTCTAAGCCCAAAAAAGTACAGTAATGCCCCCAAGTAACCCCACATGACCAACCCAGTACGGTTTAAACTGAAAATGAACATATGCCAAAATAGGTATCGATTCGAAGGTCACGACCCTCAACACTGCATCCACACGTCTAATAATAGGTACGAACACTTTTTAGAAAATCCCCTGCCCAAAAAAGTATAGAAGTGACCCTAAATAACCCCAAACGCCCACCTGGTCTTGTTTAAACCGAAAATGAACATATGCCAAAATAGGTATCGATACGAAGGTCACGACCCTCAACATCGCATCCACACGTCTAATAAGAGATAAGGACACTTTTTAGACACAACAAAACCCAACAAAGTACAAAAATGCCCCCAAATAACCCCAAACATCCCACCCGGTCTTGTTTAAACCGAAAATGAACATATGTCAAAATAGGTATCGATTCGAAGGTCACGACCGTCAACATCGCATTCACACGTCTAATAAGAGATAAGGACACTATTTAGAAAATACCAAACCCAAAAAAGTGCAAAAATGCCCCCAAATAACCCCAAACAACCCACTCGGTACGGTCCAAAAAAAAAATGAACATATGTCGAAATCGGTATCGATTCGATGGTCACTACCCTCGACACCACATCCACACGTCTAATAAGAGATAAGGACACTTTTTAGAAAATACCGAACCCAAAAAAGTACAGAAATGCCCCCAAACAACCCCAAATGACCCACCCGTTACGGTTTAAATAAAAAATGAACATATGTCGTAATAGTTATCGATTCGAAGGTCACGACCCTCAACACCGTATCCACACGTCTAATAAGAGATAAGGACACTTTTTATAAAATGTCAACCCCAAAAGAGTACAGAAAAGCCCCGAAATAATCCCAAACGACCCACCCGATCTGGTTTAAACCATAAATGAACATATGTCGAAATAGGTATCAATTCTAAGGTAACGACCCTCAACATCGCATGCACACGTCTAATAAGAGTTAAGGACACTTTTCAGAAAGTCCAAAGCCCAAAAAAGTACAGTAACGCCCCCAAGTAACCCCAAAGGGCTCACTCAGTACGGTTTAAATTGAAAATGAACGTATGCCGAAATAGGTATCGATTCGAAGGTCACGACCCTCAACATCGCATCCACACGTCTAGTAAGAGATAAGGACACTTTTGGGAAAATACCAAACCCAACAAAGTGCAAAAATGCCACCAAATAACCCCAAACGACCCACCCGGTCTAGTTTAAATCGAAAATGAACATATGTTGAAATAGGTATCGATTCGAAGGTAATGACCCTCAACATCGCATCCACACGTCTAATAAGAGTTAAGGACACTTTTCAGAAAGTCCAAAGCCCAAAAAAGTACAGTAACGCCCCCAAGTAACCCCAAAGGGCTCACCCAGTACGGTTTAAATTGAAAATGAACATATGTTGAAATAGGTATCGATTCGAAGGTAATGACCCTCAACATCGCATCCACACGTCTAATAAGAGATAAGGACACTTTTGGGAAAATACCAAACCCAACAAAGTGCAAAAATGCCACCAAATAACCCCAAACGACCCACCCGGTCTAGTTTAAATCGAAAATGAACATATGTTGAAATAGGTATCGATTCGAAGGTAATGACCCTCAACATCGCATCCACACGTCTAATAAGAGATTAGGACTCTTTTCAAAAAATCCCAAACCCAAAAAAGTACTGTAATGCCCCCAAATAACCCCAAACGACCCACCCGGTACGATTTAAATAAAAAATGAACATATGTAAAAATAGGTATCGAGTGAAGATCACTACCCTCAACACCGTATCCACACGTCTAATAAGAGATAAGGACACTTTTTAGAAAATACCAAACCTAAAAAGTACAGAAATGCCCCTAAATAACCCCAAACGACCCACCCGATACGGTTTAAATAAAAAATGAACATATGTCGTGACAGGTATAGATTCGAAGGTCACGACCCTCAACACCGCATCCACACGTCTAATAAGAGGTACGAACACTTTTTAGAAAATCCCCTGCCCAAAAAAGTATAGAAGTGACCCTAAATAACCCCAAACGCCCACCCGATCTTGTTTAAACCGAAACTGAACATATGCCGAAATAGGTATCGATACGAAGGTCACGACCCTCAACATCGCATCCACACGTCTAATAAGAGATAAGGACACTTTTTAGACAATACAAAACCCAACAAAGTACAAAAATGCCCCCAAATAACCCCAAACATCCCACCCGGTCTTGTTTAAACTGAAAATGAACATATGTCGAAATAGGTATCGATTCGAAGGTCACGACCCTCAACATCGCATTCACACATCTAATAAGAGATAAGGACACTATTTTGAAAATACCAAACCCAAAAAAGTAAAAAAATGCCCCCAAATAACCCCAAACGACCCACTCGGTACGGTCCAAATAAAAAATAAACATATATCAAAATAGGTATCGATTCGATGGTCACTACCCTCGACACCGCATCCACACGTCTAATAAGAGATAAGGACACTTTTTAGAAAATACCAAACCCAAAAAAGTACAGAAATGCCCCCAAACAACCCCAAACGACCCACCCTGTACGGTTTAAATAAAAAATGAACTTATGTCGTAATAGTTATCGATTCGAAGGTCACGACCCTCAACACCGTATCCACACGTCTAATAAGAGATAAGGACACTTTTTGTAAAATGTCAAACTCAAAAGAGTACAGAAATGCCCCGAAATAATCCCAAACGACCCACCCGATCTGGTTTAAACCGTAAATGAACATATGTCGAAATAGGTATCAATTCTAAGGTAACGACCCTCAACATCGCATGCACACGTCTAATAACAGTTAAGGACACTTTTCAGAAAGTCCCAAGCCCAAAAAAGTATAATAATGCCCCCAAGTAACCCCAAAGGACTCACCCAGTACGGTTTAAATTGAAAATGAACGTATGCCGAAATAGGTATCGATTCGAAGGTCACGACCCTCAACATCGCATCCACACGTCCAATAAGAGATAAGGACACTTTTTAGAAAATACCAAACCCAACAAAGTGCAAAAATGCCCCCAAATAACCCCAAGCATCCCACCCGGTCTTGTTTAAACCGAAAATGAACATATGTCGAAATAGGTATCGATTCGAAGGTCACGACCCTCAACACCGCATCCACACGTCTAATAAGAGAAAAGGACACTTTTTAGAAAATCCCAAACCCAAAAATGTGCAGAGATGCCCCCAAATAACCCCACACGACCCACTCGGTACGGTCAAAATAAAAAATGAACATATGTCGAAATAGGTATCGATTCGAAGCTCACTACCCTCAACACCGCATCCACACGTCTGATAAGAGATGAGGACACTTTTTAGAAAATACCAAACCCAAAAAAGTACAGAAATGCCCCCAAATAACCCCAAACGACCCACCCGGCACGGTTTAAATAAAAAATGAACATATGTCGTAATAGGTATCGATTTGAAGGTCACGACCCTCAACCCCACATCCACACGTCTAATAAGAGATAAGGACACTTTTTAGAAAATATAAAACCCAAAAGAGTACAAAAATGCCCCGAAATAACCCCAAACGACCCACCCGGTCTGGTTTAAACCGTAAATGAACATATGTCGAAATAGGTATCGATTCTAAGGTAACAGCCCTCAACATTGCATCCACACGTCTAATAAGAGATAAGGACACTTTTCAGAAAATCCCAAGCCAAAAAAAGTACAGTAATGTCCTTAAATAACCCCAAACGACTCACCCAGTACGGTTTGAATTGAAAATGAACGTATGCCGAAATAGGTATCAATTTAAAGGTCACGACCCTCAACATCGCATCCACACGTCTAATAAGAGATAAGGACACTTTTTAGAATATACCAAACCTAACAAAGTGCAAAAATGCCCCCAAATAACCCCAAACGTCCCACCCGGCCTTGTTTAAACCGAAAATGAACATATGTCGAAATAGGTATCGACTCGAAGGTCACGACCATCACCACCGCATCCACACCTCTAATAAGAGATAAGGACACTTTTTACAAAATCCCAAACCCATAAAAGTACAGAAATGCCCCCAAATAACCCCAAACGACCCACCCGGAACGATTTAAATAAAAAAAAAGAACATATGTCGAAATAGGTATCGATGCGAAGGTTACTACCCACAACACCGCATCCACACGTCTAATAAGGGATAAGGACACTTTTTAGAAAATACCAAACCCAAAAAAGTACAGAAATGCCCCCAAATAACCCCAAACAACCCACCCGGTACGGTTTAAATAAAAAATGAACATATGTCGTAATAGGTATCGATTCGAAGGTCATGACCCTCAACATCGCATCCACACGTCTAATAAGAGATAAGGACACTTTTCAAAAAATCCCACGCCCAAAAAAGTACAGTAATTCCCCCAAATAACCCCGAACGACCCATCCAGTACGGTTTAAACAGAAAATGAACGTATGCCGAAATAGGTATCGATTCGAAAGTCCCGACCCTCAACACCGCATCCACACGTCAAATAAGTGATACGAACAGTATTTAGAAAATCCCATGCCCAAAAAAGTATAGAAATGCCCCCAAATAACCCCAAACGACTCACCTGGTCTTGTTTAAATCGAAAATGAACATATGCCGAAATAGGTATCGATTCGAAGTTCACGACCCTCAACATCGCATCCACACGTCTAATAAGAGATAAGGAAACTTTTTAGGAAATACCAAACCCAACAAAGTACAAAAATGCCCCAAATAACCCCAAACGTCCCACCCGCTCTTGTTTAAACCGAAAATGAACACATATCGAAATATGTATCGATTCGAAGGTCACGACCCTCAACATCGCATCCACACGTCTAATAAGAGATAAGGACACTTTTTAGAAAATACCCAACAGAAAAAAGTACAGAAATGCCCCGAAATAACCCCAAACGTCCCACTCGATACGATTTAAATAAAAAATGAACATATGTCGAAATAGGTATTGATTCGAAGGTCACTACCCTCAACACCGCATCCACACATCTAATTAGAGATAAGGACACATTTTAGAAAATCTGAAACCCAAAAAAGTACAGAAATTCCCCCAGATAACCTTAAATGAGCCACCCGATTTGGATTAAACAAAAAACGAACATATGTCGAAATAGGTATCGATACGAAGGTCACGGCAGTCAACATTGCATCGACACATCTAATAGGAGGAGATAAGGACACTTTTTAAAAATACTAAACCCAAAAAAGTACAAAAATACCCCCAAATAACCCCAAACAACCCACTCGGTATGGTCTAAATAAAAAATGAACATATGTCGAAATAGGTATCGATTCGAAGTTCACTACCCTCAACACCGCATCCACACGTTTAATAAGAGATAAGGACACTTTTTAGAAAATACCAAACCCAAAAAAGTACAGAAATGCCCCCAAATAACCCCAAACGACCCACCCAGCATGATTTAAATAAAAAATGAACATATGTCGTAATAGGTATCGATTCGAAGGTCACGACCCTCAATACCACATCCACACGTCTAATAAGAGATTAAGACACTTTTTAGAAAATATCAAACAAAAAAGAGTACAAAAATGCCCCGAAATAACCCCAAACGACCCACCCAGTCTGGTTTAAATCGTAAATGAACATATGTCAAAATAGGTATCGATTCTAAGGTAACGACCCTCAACATCGCATCCACACGTCTAATAAGAGATAAGGACACTTTTCAGAAAATCCCAAGCCCAAAAAAGTACAGTAATGCCCCCAAATAACCCCAAACGACTGACCCAGTACGGTTTAAATTGAAAATTAACGTATGCCGAAATAGGTATCGATTCGAAGGTCACGACCCTCAACATCGCATCCACACTTCTAATAAGAGATAAGGACATTTTTTAGAAAATACCAAACCCAACAATGTGCAAAAATGCCCCCAAATAACCCCAAACGTCCCACCCGGTCTTGTTTAAACCGAAAATGAACATATGTCGAAATAGGAATCGATTCGAAGGTCACGACCCTCAACACCGCATCCACACATCTAATAAGAGATAAGGAGACTTTTTAGAAAATATTAAACCCAAAAAAATACAGAAATGCCCCCAAATAACCCCAAACGACCCACCCTGTCTGGTTTAAATAAAAAATGAATATATGTAAATATAGGTGTCGATTCGAAGGTCACTACCCTCAACACCGCATCCACATGTCTAATAAGAGATAAGGACACTTTTTAGAAAATATAAAACCCAAAATAGTACAGAAATGCCCCAAAATTACCCCAAATGACCCACCCGGTCTGGTTTAAACCGTAAATGAACATATGTCGAAATAGGTATCGATTCAAAGGTCACGACCCTCAACACCGCATCCACACGTCTAATAAGAGATAAGGACACTTTTTAGAAAATCCCAAACCCAAAAATGTGCAGAGATGCCCCCAAATAACCCCAAACGACCCACTCGGTACGGTCAAAATAAAAAATGAACATATGTCGAAATAGGTATCGATTCGAAGCTCACTACCCTCAACACCGCATCCACACGTCTGATAAGAGATGAGGACACTTTTTAGAAAATACCAAACCCAAAAAAGTACAGAAATGCCCCCAAATAACCCCAAACGTCCCACCCGGTCTTGTTTAAACCGAAAATGAACATATGTCGAAATTGGTATCGACTCGAAGGTCACGACCCTCACCACCGCATGCACACGTCTAATAAGAGATAAGGACACTTTTTAGAAAATCCCAAACCCAAAAAAGTACAGAAATGCCCCCAAATAACCCCAAACGACCCACCCGGTACGATTTAAATAAAAAAAAGAACATATGTCGAAATAGGTATCGATTCAAAGGTCACGACCCTTACCACCGCATCCACACGTCTAATAAGAGATAAGGACACTTTTTAGAAAATCCCAAACCCAAAAAAGTACAGAAATGCCCCCAAATAACCCCAAACGACTCACCCGGTACGATTTAAATAAAAAAAAAGAACATATGTCGAAATAGGTATTGATGCGAAGGTTAAACCCTCAACACCGCATCCACACGTCTAATAAGGGATAAGGATACTTTTTAGAAAATACCAAACCCAAAAAAGTACAGAAAAGCCCCCAAATAACCCCAAACGACCCACCCAGTACGGTTTAAATAAAAAATGAACATATGTCGTAATAGGTATCGATTCGAAGGTCATGACCCTCAACATCGCATCCACATGTCTAATAAGAGATAAGGAGACTTTTTAGAAAATATCAAACCCAAAAGAGTACAGAAATGCCCCCAAATTACCCCAAACGACCCACCCCGTCTGGTTTAAACCGAAAAAAACATATGTCAAAATAGGTATCGATTCGAAGGTCACGACCCTCAACATCGCATCCACACGTCTAATAAGAGATAAGGACACTTTTCAAAAAATCCCACGCCCAAAAAAGTACAGTAATTCCCCCAAATAACCCCGAACGACCCACCCAGTACGGTTTAAACTGAAAATGAACGTATGCCGAAATAGGTATCGATTCGAAGGTCCCGACCCTCAACACCGCATCCACACGTCTAATAAGTGATACGAACACTTTTTAGAAAATCCCATGCCCAAAAAAGTACAGAAATGCCCCCAAATAACCCCAAACGACTCACCCGGTCTTGTTTAAACCGAAAATGAACATATGCCGAAATAGGTATCGATTCGAAGTTCACGACCCTCAACATCGCATCCACACGTCTAATAAGAGATAAGGAAACTTTTTAGGAAATACCAAACCCAACAAAGTACAAAAATGCCCCAAATAACCCCAAACGTCCCACCCGCTCTTGTTTAAACCGAAAATGAACACATGTCAAAATATGTATCGATTCGAAGGTCACGACCATCAACATCGCATCCACACGTCTAATAAGAGATAAGGACACTTTTTAGAAAATACCCAACAGAAAAAAGTACAGAAATGCCCCCAAATAACCCCAAACGACCCACTCGGTACGGTTTAAATAAAAAATGAACATATGTCAAAATAGGTATCGATTCGAAGGTCACTACCCTCAACACCGCATCCACACATCTAATAAGAGATAAGGACACATTTTAGAAAATCTGAAACCCAAAAAAGTACAGAAATTCCCCCAGATAACCTTAAATGAGCCACCCGATTTGGATTAAACCAAAAACGAACATATGTCGAAATAGGTATCGATACGAAGGTCACGGCAGTCAACATTGCATCGACACGTCTAATAGGAGATAAGGACACTTTTTAACAAATACTAAACCCAAAAAAGTACAAAAATGCCCCCAAATAACCCCAAACAACCCACTCGGTATGGTCTAAATAAAAAATGAACATATGTCGAAATAGGTATCGATTCGAAGTTCACTACCCTCAACACCGCATCCACACGTTTAATAAGAGATAAGGACACTTTTTAGAAAATACCAAACCCAAAAAAGTACAGAAATGCCCCCAAATAACCCCAAACGACCCACCCAGCACGATTTAAATAAACAATGAACATATGTCATAATAGGTATTGATTCGAAGGTCACGACCCTCAATACCACATCCACACGTCTAATAAGAGATTAAGACACTTTTTAGAAAATATCAAACCCAAAAGAGTACAGAAATGCCCCGAAATAACCCCAAACGACCCACCCAGTCTGGTTTAAATCGTAAATGAACATATGTCAAAATAGGTATCGATTCTAAGGTAACGACCCTCAACATCGCATCCACACGTCTAATAAGAGATAAGGACACTTTTCAGAAAATCCCAAGCCCAAAAAAGTACAGTAATGCCCCCAAATAACCCCAAACGACTGACCCAGTACGGTTTAAATTGAAAATTAACGTATGCCGAAATAGGTATCGATTCGAAGGTCACGACCCTCAACATCGCATCCACACTTCTAATAAGAGATAAGGACATTTTTTAGAAAATAACAAACCCAACAAAGTGCAAAAATGCCCCCAAATAACCCCAAACGTCCCACCCGGTCTTGTTTAAATCGAAAATGAACATATGTCGAAATAGGAATCGATTCGAAGGTCACGACCCTCAACACCGCATCCACACATCTAATAAGAGATAAGGAGACTTTTTAGAAAATATTAAACCCAAAAGAATACAGAAATGCCCCCAAATAACCCCAAACGACCCACCCTGTCTGGTTTAAATAAAAAATGAATATATGTAAATATAGGTGTCGATTCGAAGGTCACTACCCTCAACACCGCATCCACACGTCTAATAAGAGATAAGGACACTTTTCAGAAAATACCAAACCCAAAAAAGTACAGAAATGCCCTCAAATAACCCAAAACGACCCACCCAAACTTGTTTAAATCGAAAATGAACATATGTCGAAATAGGTATCGATTCGAAGGTCACGACCCTCAACATCGCATCCATACGTCTAATTAGAGATAAGGACACATTTTAGAAAATCCGAAGCCCAAAAAAGTATAGAAATTCCCCCAGATAACCTTAAATGAGCCACCCGGTTTGGAATAAACCGAAAACGAACATATGTCGAAATAGGTATCGATACGAAGGTCACGACACTCAACATCGCATCCACACGTCTAATAGGAGATAAGGACACTTTTTAACAAATACTAAACCCAAAAAAGTACAAAAATGCCCCCAAATAACCCCAAAGGACCCACCCGATCTGGTTTAAACTGCAAATGAACGTATGCCGAAATAGGTATCGATTCGAAGATCACGACCCTCAACATAGCATCCACACGTCTAATAAGCGATAAGGACACTTTTCAGAGAGTCCCAAACCCAAAAAAGTACAGAAATGCTCCCAAATGAACCCAAACAACCCACCCGGCACGGTTCAATTAAAAAATGAATATATGTCGAAATAGGTATCGATTCGAAGGTCACGACCCTCAACACCGCATCCACACGTCTAATAAGAGATAAGGACACTTTTTAGAAAATACCAAACCCAAAAGAGTACAAAAATGCCCCCAAATAACCCCAAATGACCCACTCGGTCTGGTTTAAATCGAAAATGAACATATGCCAAAATAGGTATCGATTCTAAGGTCACGACCCTCAACATCGCATCCACACGTCTAATAAGAGATAAGGACACTTTTCAAAAAATCCCAAGCCCAAAAAAGTACAGTAATGCCCCCAAATAACCCCAAACGACTCCCCAGTACGGTTTAAATTGAAAATGAACGTATGCCGAAATAGGTATCGATTTGATGGTCACGACCCTCAACATCGCATCCACACGTCTAATAAGAGATAAGGACACTTTTTAGAAAATACCAAACCCAACAAAGTGCAAAAATGACCCCAAATAACCCCAAACGTCCCACCCGGTCTTGTTTTAACCGAAAATGAACATATGTCGAAATAGGTATCGATTCGAAGGTCACGACCCTCAACACCGCATCTACACGTCTAATAAGAGATAAAGACACTTTTTAGAAAATCTCAAACCCAAAAAAGAACAGAAATTCCCCAAAATAACCCCAAACGACCCCCCGGTACGGTTTAAATAAAAAATGAACATATGTCGAAATAGGTATCGATTCGAAGGTCACGACCCTCAACATCGCATCCACATGTCTAATAAGAGTTAGGAGACTTTTTAGAAAATATCAAACCCAAAAGAGTACAAAAATGCCCCCAAATAACCCCAAACGACCCACCCTGTCTGGTTTAAATCGAAAATATACATATGTCGAAATAGGTATCGATTCGAAGGTCACGACCCTCAACATCCCATCCACACGTCTAATAAGAGATAAGGACAGTTTTCAAAAAATCCCAAGCCCAAAAAGTACAGTAATGCCCCCAAATAACCCCAAACGACCCACCCAGTACGGTTTAAACTGAAAATGAACGTATCCCAAAATAGGTATCGATTCGAAGGTCACGACCCTCAACACTGCTTCCACACGTCTAATAAGCGGTACAGACACTTTTTAGAAAATTCCATGCCCAAAAAAGTACAAAAATGCCCCCAAATAACCCCAAACGACCCACCCAGTCCTGTTTAAATCGAAAATGAACATATGCCGAAATAGGTATCGATTCGAAGTTCACGACCCTCAACATCGTATCCACACGTCTAATAAAAGATAAGGACACTTTTTAGAAAATACCAAACCCAACAATGTACAAAAATGCCCCCAAATGACCCCAAACGTCCCACCCGCTCTTGTTTAAACCAAAAATGAACACAAGTCGAAATATGTATCGATTCGAAGGTCACGACGCTCAACATCGCATCCACACGTCTAATAAGAGATAAGGACACTTTTTAGAAAATACCAAACCAAAAAAAGTACAGAAATGCACCCAAATAACCCAAAACGACCCACTCGGTACGGTTTAAATAAAAAATGAACATATGTCGAAATAGGTATCGATTCGAAGGTCACTACCCTCAACACCGCATCCACACGTCTAATAAGACATAAGGACACTTTTTAGAAAATACCAAATCCAAATAAGTACAGAAATGCCCTCAAATAACCCAAAACGACCCACCCGGACTTGTTTAAACCGAAAATGAACATATGTCAAAATAGGTATCGATTCGAAGGTCACGACCCTCAACATCGTATCCATACGTCTAATAAGAGATAAGGACACATTTTAGAAAATCCGAAGCCCAAAAAAGTACAGAAATTCCCCCAGATAACCTTAAATGAGCCACCCGGTTTGGATTAAACCGAAAACGAACATATGTCGAAATAGGTATCGATACGAAGGTCACGACACTCAACATCGCATCCACACGTCTAATAGGAGATAATGACACTTTTTAACAAATACTAAACCCAAAAAAGTACAAAAATGCCCCCAAATAAACCCAAAGGACCCACCTGATCTGGTTTAAACTGAAAATGAACGTATGCCAAAATAGGTATCGATTCGAAGATCTCGACCCTCAACATAGCATCCACACGTCTAAAAAGCGATAAGGACACTTTTCAGAGAGTCCCAAACCCAAAAAAAGTACAGAAATGCTCCCAAATTACCCCAACGTCCCACCCGGACTTGTTTAAACCGAAAATGAACATATATCGAAATAGGTATCGATTCGAAGGTCACGATCGTCAACATCGCATCCACACGCCTAATAAGAGATAATGACACTTTTTAGAAAATACCAAACCCAAAAAAGTGCAAAAATGCCCACAAATACCCCAAACAACCCACTCGGTATGGTCTAAATAAAAAATGAACATATGTCGAAATAGGTATCGATTCGAAGGTCATTACCCTCAACACCGCATCCACACGTCTAATATGAGATAAGGACACTTTTTAGAAAATACCAAACCCAAAAAAGTACAAAAATGCCCCCAAATAACCCCAAACGACCCACCTGATGTACGGTTTAAATAAAAAATGAACATATGTCGAAATAGGTATCGATTCGAAGGTCACGACCCTCAACACCGCATCCACACGTCTAATAAGAGATAAGGACACTTTTTAGAAAATATCAAACCCAAAAAAGTACAGAAATGCCCCCAAATAACCCCAAACGACCCACCCGGTCTGGTTTAAATAAAAAATGAACATATGTCAAAATAGGTATCGATTCGAAGGTCACGACCCTCAACATCGCATCCACACGTCTAATAAGAGATAAGGACACTTTTTAGAAAATCCCAAGCCCAAAAAAGTACAGTAATGTCCCCAAATAACCCCAAACGACCCATCTGTTACAGTTTAAATAAAAAATGAACATATGTCGTAATAGGTATCGATTCGAAGGTCACGACCCTCAACATCGCATCCACACGTCTAATAAGAGATAAGGACACTTTTTAGAAAATATCAAACCCAAAAGAGTACAAAAATGCCCCCAAATAACCCCAAACGACCCACCCGGTCTGGTTTAAACCGAAAATGAACATATGTCGAAATAGGTATCGATTCGAAGGTCACGACCCTCAACATCGCATCCACACGTCTAATAAGAGATAAGGACACTTTTTAGAAAATCCCAAGCCCAAAAAAGTACAAAAATGCCCCCAAATAACCCCAAACGACCCACCCAGTCTGGTTTAAATAAAAAATGAACATATGCCAAAATAGGTATCGATTCGAAGGTCACGACCCTCAACATCGCATCCACACATCTAATAAGAGATAAGGACACTTTTTAGAAAATCCCAAGCCCAAAAAAAGTACAGAAATGCCCCCAAATAACCCCAAACGACCCACCCGGTCTGGTTTAAACCAAAAATGAACATATGCCAAAATAGGTATCGATTCGAAGTTCACGACCCTCAACATCGCATCCACACGTCTAATAAGAGATAAGGACACTTTTTAGAAAATACCAAACCCAACAAAGTACAAAAATGCCCCCAAATAACCCCAAACGTCCCACCCGGTCTTGTTTAAACCGAAAATGAACATATGTCAAAATATGTATCGATTCGAAGGTCATGACCCTCAACATCGCATCCACACGTCTAATAAGAGATAAGGACACTTTTTAGAAAATACCAAACCCAAAAAAGTACAGAAATGCCCCCAAATAACCCCAAACGACCCACCCGGTACGGTTTAAATAAAAAATGAACATATGTCGAAATAGGTATCGATTCGAAGGTCACTACCCTCAACACCGCATCCACACGTCTAATAAGAGATAAGGACACTTTTTAGAAAATACCAAACCCAAAAAAGTACAGAAATGCCCCCAAATAACCCCAAACGACCCACCCGGTCTGGTTTAAACAAAAATGAACATATGTCGAAATAGGTATCGATTCAAAGGTCACGACCCTCAACATCGCATCCACACGTCTAATAAGAGATAAGGACACTTTTTAGAAAATACCAAACCCAAAAAAGTACGAAATGCCCCCAAATAACCCCAAACGACCCACCTGGTTGGTTTAAAAAAAAATGAACATATGTCGAAATAGGTATCGATTCGAAAGTCACTACCCTCAACACCGCATCCACATGTCTAATAAGAGATAAGGACACTTTTTAGAAAATACCAAACCCAAAAAAGTACAGAAATGCCCCCAAATAACCCCAAACGACCCACCCGGACTGGTTTAAATAAAAAATGAACATATGTCAAAATAGGTATCGATTCGAAGGTCACGACCCTCAACATCGCATCCACAAGTCTAATAAGAGATAAGGACACTTTTTAGAAAATCCCAAACCCAAAAAAGTACAAAAATGCCCCCAAATAACCCCAAACGACCCACCCGGTCTGGTTTAAATCAAAAATGAACATATGTCGAAATAGGTATCGATTCGAAGGTCACGACCCTCAACATCGCATCCACATGTCTAATAAGAGATAAGGACACTTTTCAAAAATCCCAAACCCAAAAAAAGTACAAAAATGCCCCCAAATAACCCCAAACGACCCACCCAGTCTGGTTTAAACCGAAAATGAACATATGCCAAAATAGGTATCGATTCGAAGGTCACGACCCTCAACATCGCATCCACACGTCTAATAAGAGATAAGGACACTTTTTAGAAAATCCCAAGCCCAAAATAGTACCAAAATGCCCCCAAATAACCCCAAACGACCCACCCGGTCATGTTTAAATCAAAAATGAACATATGTCAAAAGATATCGATTCAAAGGTCACGACCCTCAACATCGCATCCACACGTCTAATAAGAGATAAGGACACTTTTTAGAAAATACCAAACCCAACAATGTACAAAAATGCCCCCAAATAACCCCAAACGTACCCACCCGGTCTGGTTTAAATCCAAAAATGAACATATGTCGAAATAGGTATCGATTCGAAGGTCACGACCCTCAACATCGCATCCACACGTCTAATAAGAGATAAGGACACTTTTTAGAAAATACCAAACCCAAAAAAGTACAGAAATGCCCCCAAATAACCCCAAACGACCCACTCGGTTACGGTTTAAATAAAAAATGAACCTATGTCGAAATAGGTATCGATTCAAGGTCACACCCTCAACACCGCATCCACACGTCTAATAAGACATAAGGACACTTTTTAGAAAATACCAAACCCAAAAAAGTACAAAAATGCCCCCAAATAACCCAAAATGACCCACCCGGTCTGGTTTAAACCGAAAATGAACATATGTCAAAATAGGTATCGATTCGAAGGTCACGACCCTCAACATCGCATCCACACGTCTAATAAGAGATAAGGACACTTTTTAGAAAATCCCAACCCCAAAAAAGTACAAAAATGCCCCCAAATAACCCCTAAACGACCCACCCAGTCTGGTTTAAACCAAAAATGAACATATGTCGAAATAGGTATCGATTCGAAGGTCACGACCCTCAACACCGCATCCACACGTCTAATAAGAGATAAGGACACTTTTTAGAAAATCCCAAACCCAAAAAAGTACAAAATGCCCCCAAATAACCCCAAACGACCCACCCGGTCTGTTTAAACAAAAAATGAACATATGTCGAAATAGGTATCGATTCGAAGGTCACGACCCTCAACATCGCATCCACACGTCTAATAAGAGATAAGGACACTTTTTAGAAAATACCAAAACCCAAAAAAGTACAAAAATGCCCCCAAATAACCCCAAACCACCCACCGGATCTGGTTTAAATAAAAAATGAACATATGTCGAAATAGGTATCGATTCGAAGGTCACGACCCTCAACATCGCATCCACATGTCTAATAAGAGATTAGGACACTTTTTAGAAAATACCAAACCCAAAAAAGTATAGAAATGCCCCCAAATAACCCCAAACGACCCACCCGTTCTGGTTTAAACCAAAAATGAACATATGTCGAAATAGGTATCGATTCGAAGGTCACGACCCTCAACATCGCATCCACACGTCTAATAAGAGATAAGGACACTTTTCAAAAAATCCCAAGCCCAAAAAAGTACAGAAATGCCCCCAAATAACCCCAAACGACCCACCCGGACTGGTTTAAACTGAAAATGAACATATGTCGAAATAGGTATCGATTCAAAGGTCACGACCCTCAACACCGCATCCACACATCTAATAAGAGGTATGAACACTTTTTAGAAAATCCCATGCCCAAAAAAGTATAGAAATGCCCCCAAATAACCCCAAATAACCCTAAATGAGCCACCCGGTTGGGTTTAAACCGAAAACGAACATATGTCAAAATTGGTATCGATACAAAGGGCACGACCCTCAACATCGCATCCACACGTCTAATAATAGATAAGGACACTTTTTAAAAAATACAAAACCCAAAAAAGTACAGAAAGACCCCCAAACAACCCCGAAGGACCCACCCGATCTGGTTTAAATAAAAAATGAACGTATCCCGAAATAGGTATGGATTTGGAGGTCACGACCCTCAACATCGCATCCTCATGTCTAATAAGAGATAAGGACACTTTTCAAAGAATCCCAAACCCAAAAAAAGTACAGAAATGCCCCCAAATAATCCCAACCGTCCCACCCGGACTTGTTTAAACCGAAAATGAACATATGTCGAAATAGGTATCGATTCGAAGTTCACGACCCTCAACATCGCATCCACACGTCTAATAAGAGATAAGGACACATTTTAGAAAATACCAAACCCAAAAAAGTACAAAAATGCCCCCAAATAACCCCAAACGTCCCACCCGGTCTTGTTTAAACCAAAAATGAACATATGTCAAAATATGTATCGATTAGAAAGTCATGACCCTCAACATCGCACCCACACGTCTAATAAGAGATAAGGACACTTTTTAGAAAATACCAAACCAAAAAAAGTATAGAAATGCCCCCAAATAACCCCAGACGACCCACTCGGTACGGTTTAAATAAAAAATGAACATATGTCGAAATAGGTATCGATTCGAAGGTCACTACCCTCAACACCACATCCACACGTCTAATAAGTGATAAGGACACATTTTAGAAAATCCGAAGCCCAAAAAAGTACAGAAATTCTCCCAAATAACCTTAAATGAGCCACCCAGTTTGGATTAAATAAAAAACGAACATATGTCGAAATAGGTATCGATACGAATGTCACGACACTCAACATCGCTTCCACATGTCTAATAGGAGATAAGGACACTTTTTAACAAATACAAAACCCAAAAAAGTACAAAAATGCCCCCAAATATCCCCAAAGGACCCACCCGATCTGGTTTAAACTGAAAATTATCGTATGCGAAAATAGGTATCGATTCGAAGATCACGACCCTCAACATAGCATCCACACGTCTAATAAGAGATAAGGACACTTTTCAGAGAGTCCCAAACCCAAAAAAAGCACAGAAATGCCCCCAAATTACCCCAAACGTCCCACCCGGACTTGTTTAAACCGAAAATGAACATATGTCGAAATAGGTATCGATTCGAATGTCACGACCCTCAACATCGCATCCACACGTCTAATAAGAGATAAGGACACATTTTAGAAAATTCCAAACCCAACAAAGTACAAAAATGCCCCCAAATAACCCCAAACGTCCCACCCGATCTTGTTTAAATAAAAAATGAACATATGTCGACATAGGTATCGATTCGAAGATAACAACCCTCAACATCGCATCCGCACGTCTAATAAGAGCTAACGACACTTTTTAGAAAATACCAAATCGGAAAAAGTATAGAAATGCCCCTAAATAACCCCAAACGACCCACTCGATACGGTTAAAATAAAAAATGAACATATGTCGAAATAGGTATCGATTCGAAGGTCACTACCCTCAACATCGCATCCACACGTCAAATAAGAGATAAGGACACTTTTTAGAAAATACCAAACCCAAAAAAATACAGAAATGCCCTCAAATAACCCCAAAAGACCCACCCGGTACGGTTTAAATAAAAAATGAACCTATGTCGTAATAGGTATCGATTCGAAGGTCACGACCCTCAACACTGCATCTAGACATCTAATAAGCGGTAAGGACACTTTTTTGAAAATACCTAAACCAAAAAAGTACCGAAATGCCCCCAAATAACCCCAAACGACCCACACGGTCTGGTTTAAACCGAAAATGAACATTTGTCGAAATAGGTATCGATTCGAAGGTCCCGATCCTCAACATCGCATCCACACGTCTAACAAGAGATTAGGACACTTTTTAGAAAATACCAAACCCAAAAAAGTACATAAATGCCCCCAAATAACCCTAAATGAGCCACCCGGTTGGGTTTAAACCAAAAACAAACATATGTCAAAATAGGTATCGATACAAAGGACACAACCCTCAACATCACATCCACACGTCTAATAATAGATAATGACACTTTTTAACAAATACAAAACCCAAAAAAGTACAGAAAGACCCCCAAATAACCCCAAAGGACCCACCCGATCTGGTTTAAACCAAAAATGAACGTATCCCAAAATAGGTATCGATTTGGAGGTCATGACCCTCAACATCGCATCCTCATGTCTAATAAGAGATAAGGACACTTTTCAAAGAATCCCAAACCCAAAAAAAGTACAGAAATGCCCCCAAATAACCCCAAACGTCCCACCCGGACTTGTTTAAACCGAAAATGAACATATGTCGAAATAGGTATCGATTCGAAGTTCACGACCCTCAACATCGCATCCACACGTCTAATAAGAGATAAGGACACATTTTAGAAAATACCAAACCCAACAAAGTACAAAAATGCCCCCAAATAACCCCAAACGTCCCACCCGGTCTTGTTTAAACTGAAAATGAACATATGTCAAAATATGTATCGATTCGAAAGTCACGACCCTCAACATCGCACCCACACGTCTAATAAGAGATAAGGACACTTTTTAGAAAATACCAAACCAAAAAAAGTATAGAAATGCCCCCAAATAACCCCAGACGACCCACTCGGTACGGTTTAAATAAAAAATGAACATATGTCGAAATAGGTATCGATTCGAAGGTCACTACCCTCAACACCGCATCCACACGTCTAATAAGAGATAAGGACACTTTTTAGAAAATACCAAACCAGAAAAAGTGCAGAAATGCCCTCAAATAACCCCAAACGACCCACCCGGACTTGTTTAAACCGAAAATGAACATATGTCAAAATAGGTATCGATTCGAAGGTGACGACCCTCAACATTGCATCCATACGTCTAATAAGTGATAAGGACACATTTTAGAAAATCCGAAGCCCAAAAAAGTACAGAAATTCCCCCAGATAACCTTAAATGAGCCACCCGGTTTGGATTAAATAAAAAATGAACATATGTCGAAATAGGTATCGATACGAATGTCACGACACTCAACATCGCTTCCACATGTCTAATAGGAGATAAGGACACTTTTTAACAAATACAAAACCCAAAAAAGTACAAAAATGCCCCCAAATATCGCCAAAGGACCCACCCGATCTGGTTTAAACTGAAAATTACCGTATGCCGAAATAGGTATCGATTCGAAGATCACGACCCTCAACATAGCATCCACACGTCTAATAAAAGATAAGGACACTTTTCAGAGAGTCCCAAACCCAAAAAAAGTACAGAAATGCCCCCAAATTACCCCAAACGTCCCACCCGGACTTGTTTAAACCAAAAATGAACATATGTCGAAATAGGTATCGATTCGAATGTCACGACCCTCAACATCGCATCCACAAGTCTAATAAGAGATAAGGACACTTTTCAAAAAATCCCAAGCCCAAAAAAGTACAGTAATGCCCCCAAATAACCCCAAACGACCCACCCAGTACGGTTTAAACTGAAAATGAACGTATGCCAAAATAGGTATCGATTCGAAGGTCACGACCCTCAACACCGCATCCACACGTCTAATAAGAGATAAGGACAGTTTTTAGAGAATACAAAACCCAACAAAGCATAAAAATGCCCCCAAATAACCCCAAACATCCCACCCGGTCTTGTTTAAACCGAAAATGAACATATGTCGAAATAGGTATTGATTCAAAGGTCACGACCGTCAACATCGCATCCACACGTCTAATAAGAGATAAAGACACTTTTTAGAAAATACCAAACCCAAAAAAGTGCAAAAATGCCCCCAAATAACCCCAAACAACCCACTCGGTACGGTCTAAATAAAAAATGAACATATGTCAAAATAGGTATCGATTCGAAGGTCACTACCCTCAACACCGTATCCACACGTCTAATAAGAGATAAGGACACATTTTAGAACATACCAAATACAAAAAATTACAAAAATGCCCCCAAATAACCCCAAACGACCCACCCGGTACGATTTAAATAAAAAATGAACATATGTAGTAATAGGTATCGATTCGAAGGTGACGACCCTCAACACCGAATCCACACGTCTAATAAGAGATAAGGACACTTTTTAGAAAATATCAAACCCAAAAGAGTACAGAAATGCCCCGAAATAACCCCAAACGACCCACCTGGTCTGGTTTAAACCGTAAATGAACATATGTCAAAATAGGTATCGATTCTAAGGTAACGACTCTTAACATCGCATCCACACGTCTAATAAGAGATAAGGACACTTTTCAGAAAATCCCAAGCCCAAAAAAGTACAGTAATGCCCCCAAATAACCCCAAACGACTCACCTAGTATGGTTCAAATTGAAAATGAACGGATGCCAAAATAGGTATCGATTCGAAAGTCACGACCCTCAACATCACATCCACACCTCTAATAAGAGATAAGGACACTTTTTAGAAAATACCAAACCCAACAAAGTGCAAAAATGCCCCCAAATAACCCCAAACATCCCACCCGGCCTTGTTTAAATCGAAATTGAACATATGTCAAAATAGGTATCGATTTGAAGGTCACGACCCTCAACACCGCATCCACACATCTAATTAGAGATACCGACACTTTTTAGAAAATCCCAAACCCAAAAGAGTACAGAAATGCCCCCAAATAACCCCAAACGACCCACCCGGTACGATTTAAATAAAAAAAGAACATATGTCAAAATAGGTATAGATTCGAAGGTCACTACCCTCAACACCGCATCTACACGTCTAATAAGAGATAAAGATACTTTTTTAGAAAATACCAAACCCAAAAAAGTATAGAAATGCCCCCAAATAACCCCAAACGACCGACCCGATACGGTTTAAATAATAAATAAACATATGTCGTAATAGGTATCGATTCGAAGGTCACGACCCTCAACATCGCATCCACACGTCTAATAAGAGATAAGGAGACTTTTTAGAAAATATTAAACCCAAAAGAATACAGAAATGCCCCTAAATAACCCTAAACGACCCACCCTGTCTGGTTTAAATCATAAATAAACATATGTCAAAATAGGTATCGATTCGAAGGTCACGACCCTCAACATCGCATCCACACATCTAATAAGAGATAAGGACACTTTTCAAAAAATACCAAGCCCAAAAAAGTACAATAATGCCTCCAAATAACCCCAAACGACCCACCCAGTGCTGTTTAAACTGAAAATGAACGTATGCCGAAATAGGTATCGATTCAAAGGTCACGACCCCCAACACTGCATCCACACGTCAAATAAGCGGTATGAACACTTTTTAGAAAATCCCATGCCCAAAAAAGTATAGAAATGCCCCCAAATAACCCCTAACGACCCACCCAATCTTGTTTAAACCGAAAATGAACATATGCCGAAATAGGTATCGATTCGAAGTTCATGACCCTCAACATCGCATCCACACGTCTAATAAGAGATAAGGACACATTTTAGAAAATTCCAAACCCAACAAAGTATAAAAATGCCCCCAAATAACCCCAAACGTCCCACTCGGTCTTGTTTAAATCGAAAATGAACATATGTCGAAATAGGTATCGATTCGAAGGTAACAACCCTCAACATCGCATCGACACGTCTAATAAGAGATAAGGACACTTTTTAGAAAATACCAAATCGAAAAAAGTTTAGAAATGACCCTAAATAACCCCAAACGACCCACTCGGTACGGTTTAAATAAAAAATGAACATAAGTCGAAATAGGCATCGATTCGAAGGTCAACCCTCAACTTCGCATCCACACGTCAAATAAGAGATAAGGACACTTTTTAGAAAATACCAAACCCAAAAAAATACAGAAATGCCCTCAAATAACCCCAAATGACCCATCCGGTACGGTTTAAATAAAAAATGAACCTATGTCGTAATAGGTATCGATTCGAAGGTCACGATCCTCAACACCACATCCACACATCTAATAAGAGGTAAGGACACTTTTTTGAAAATACCTAAATCAAAAAAGTACCGAAATGCCCCCAAATAACCCCAAACGACCCACACGGTCTGGTTTAAACTGAAAATGAACATTTGTCGAAATAGGTATCGATTCGAAGGTCCCAATCCTCAACATCGCATCCACACGTCTAACAAGAGATTAGGACACTTTTTAGAAAATACCAAACCCAAAAAAGTACATAAATGCCCCCCAAATAACCCTAAATGAGCCACCCGGTTGGGTTTAAACCGAAAACGAACATATGTCAAAATAGGTATCGATACAAAGGACACAACCCTCAACATCACATCCACACGTCTAATAATAGATAATGACACTTTTTAACAAATACAAAACCCAAAAAAGTACAAAAAGACCCCCAAATAACCCCAAAGGACCTACCCGATCTGGTTTAAACCAAAAATGAACGTATCCCGAAATAGGTATAGATTTGGGGGTCATGACCCTCAACATCGCATCCTCATGTCTAATAAGAGATAAGGACACTTTTCAAAGAATCCCAAACCCAAAAAAAGTACAGAAATGCCCCCAAATAACCCCAAACGTCCCACCCGGACTTGTTTAAATCGAAAATGAACATATGTCGAAATAGGTATCGATTCGAAGTTCACGACCCTCAACATTGCATCCACACGTCTAATGAGAGATAAGGACACATTTTAGAAAATACCAAACCCAACAAAGTACAAGAATGCCCCCCAAATAACCCCAAACGTCCCACCTGGACTTGTTTAAACCGAAAATGAACATATGTCTAAATAGATGTCGATTCAAATGTCATGACCCTCAACATCGCATGCACACGTCTAATAAGTGATAAGGACACTTTTTAGAAAATACCAAACCCAAAAAAATACAAAAATGCCCCAAATAACCCCAAACGACCCACCCGGTACGGCCAAAATAAAAAATGAACATATGTCGAAATAGGTATCGTTTCGAAGGTCACGACCCTCAACACCGCATCCACACATATAATAAGAGATAAGGACACTTTTTAGAAGATACTAAACTCAATAAAGTTCAAAAATGCCCCCAAATAACCCCCAAACAACCCACTCGGTTAGGTTAAAACCGAAAATGAACATATGCCGAAATAGGTAACGGTTTGAAGGTCATGATCCTCAACTTAGCATCCACACGTCTAATAATAGATAAGGACATTTTTTAGAAGTTACCAATCCCAAAAAAGTACAAAAATGCCCCAGATATCCCCAAACGACCCACCCGGTCTGGTTTAAACCGAAAATGAACATATGTCGAAATATGTATCACTTCAAAGGTCCCGACCCTGAACATCGCATCCATACATCTAATAAGAGATATGGATACTATTCAAAAAATCCAACCCTAAAAAAGTACAGAAATGCCCCCAAATAACCCCAAACAAACCACCCGGTCTGGTTTAAACAAAAAATGAATATATGTCGAAATAGGTATCGATTCGAAGGTCACGACCCTCAACACCTCATCCACAAATCTAATAAGAGGTACGAACAGTTTTAAAATAATCCCAAGCTCAAAAAAGTATAGAACTGCCCCCAAATAACCCCAAACGACCCACCCAATCAAGTTTAAACCGAAAATGAACATATGCCGATATAGGTATTGATTCGCAGGTCAGGACCCTCAACATCGCATCCACACGTCTAATAAGAGTTAAGGACACTTTTTAGAAAATCCCAAGCCCAAAAAAGTTCAGAAAGGCCCCCAAATAACCCCAAATGACCCACTCGGTATGGTATAAACCGAAAATGAAATGAACACATGTCAAAAATGGTATCGATTCAAGATCACGATGTCAACATTGCGTCCACACTTTTAAAAAGAGATAATGACACATTTTAAAAAATCACACGCCCAAAAAAGTACATAAATGGCCCTAAATAACCCCAAACAACCTACCCGGTCTGGTTTAAGTCGAAAATAAACATATGCCAAAATAGGTATCGATTCGAAGGTCACGACCCTCAACATTGCATCTACACGTCTAATAATAGACAAGAACACTTTTTAGGAAATACCAAACCCAAAAAAGTATATAAATGCCCCCAAATAACCCCAAACGAGCCACCCGATCTGGTTTAAACCAAAATTGAACATATGTCAAAATAGGTATGGATTCAAAGGTTACGATCCACAACATCTCATCCACACGTCTAACAAGAGATAAGGACACTTTTCAGAAAATCCCAAACCCAAAAAAGTACATAAATGCCCCCAAATAAATCCAAACTACCCACCCAGTCTAGTTTAAATAAAAAATAAACATATGTCAAAATAGGCATCGATTCGAAGGTCACGACCTTGAACATCACATCCACACGTATAATAAAAGATAAGGACACTTTTTAACTGATACCAAACCAAAAAACCTACAGAAATGCCCCAAAATAACCCCAAATGACCCACCCGATCTGGTTTAAATAAAAAATGACTGTATGAAGAAATAGGTATCGATTCGAAGGTCACAACCCTCGACATCGCATCCACACATCTAATAAGAGATAAAGATACATTTTAGAGAATCCCAAACCCAAAAAAACGTACAGAAATGCCCCCAAATAACCCCAAACGTCCCACCCGGTCTTGTTTAACTGAAAATAAACATATGTCAAAATAGGTATCGATTCGAAGGTCACGACCCTCAACATCGCATCCACACGTCTAATAAGGGATACAGTCACTTTTTAGAAACTACCAAACCTAAAAAAGTATAGAAATGCCCCCAAATAACCCCAAACTACCCACCTGGTACGGTTTTAATAAAAAATGAACATATGTCAAAATAGGTATCGATTCAAAGGTCACGACCCTCAACAACGCATCCACACGTCTAATAAGTGGTACGGACACTTTTTAGAAAATCCCAAGCCCAAAAAAATACAGAAATGTCCCCAAATAACCCCAAATGACCCACTCGGTCTGGTTTAAAACTGAAAATGAATATATGCCGAAATACGTATCGATTCAAAGGTCAGGACCCTCAACAACGTATCCACACATCTAATAAGAGATAAGGACAGTTTTTTAGAAATTACCAAACACAATAAAGTACAAAAATGCCCCCAAATAACTCCAAACAACCCACCCAGTCAGCTTTAAACCGAAAATGAACATATGCCAAAATAGGTAACGATTCGAAGGTCACGATCCTCAACATTGCAGCCACACGTCAAATAAGAGATAAGGACACTTTTTAGAACATACCAAACCCAAAAAAGTATAGAATTGCCCCCAAATAAGCCCAAACGACCCACCCGGTCTGGTTTAAACAAAAAATGAACATATGTCAAAATAGGTATCTATTCGAAGGTCATGACCCTCAACACCGCATCCAAACATCTCACAAAAGATACAGACACTTTTTAGAAAATCCCAAGCCCAGAAAAGTACAGAAATGCCTCCAAATAACCCCAAGTGACCCACCCGGTCTAGTTTAAAATGAAGATGAACATATGTCGAAATAGGTATCGATTCGAAGGTCATGACCCTAAACATCACCTCCACACGTCTAATAAGAGATAAGGACACTTTTTAGAAAATGCCAAATCCAAAAAAGTACAGAAATGCCCCCCAAATAACCCTAAACGACCCACCCGGTCTGGTTTAAATAAAAAATGAACATATGTCAAAATTGGTATCGCTTCGAAGGTCACGACCCTCAACATCGCATCCACACTTCTAATAAGAGATAAGGACACATTTTAGAAAATCCCAAGCCCAAAAAAGTACAGAAATTCCTCCAAATAACCCCAAATGACCATATGTCCATCAGATCTGATTCGAAGCTGGCTATCGAGATTCTTATAGGTGTTTCCAGCTGCCCTTGGAGTGTATATACCTTGAAGTTCCAGATTTTGTCCTGCCTAAACCAGTTGGCTCGTTATGAGATAAGGCATGTTTGGAGGGAGTTGAATCAGCCGGTGGATTTTATTGCTTCTATTGATCTTAGTGATGGGGAGACTATTTTATATCCTTCTGGTTTTGTTGAGGATCTTAACCGGTTGATTTATGATGATGTCTCCGGTAAGGTCCAGTTTAGACCTCCTTGATTGGGTTGGGTGTCTGTCTCATGTATTACCGAGGGGCATGTCCTCGGGGGGTGTGGGGCCCTTCCTCCCTCTTAGAGTTGTCTAAGGGTTGGAAGTAGGCTGCCTTCTTTTGTTTTCTTTCTTTTTCTTTTTATACACATACATCTTACTTTTCAAAAAAAAAAAAGGTATCGATTCAAAGGTCACGACCCTCAACATCGTATCCACACGTCTAATAATAGACAAGGACACTTTTTAGAAAATACCAAACCCAAAAAATTATAGAAATGCCCCCAGATAACCCCAAATAACCCACCCGGTTTGGTTTAAATCGAAAATGAACATATATCGAAATAGGTATCGATTCAAAGGTCACAACCCTTAACATCGTATCCATACGTCTAATAAGAGATAAGGATACTTTTAAGGAAATCCCAAGCCTAAAAAAGTACAGAAATGCCCCCAAATGACCCACCCGGTCTAGTTTAAACCAAAAATGAACATATGTCAAAATTGGTATCGATTCGTAAGTCACGACCCTCAACACTATATCTACTCGTCCAATAAGAGGTACGAACACTTTTTACAAAATCCCAAGCCCAAAAAAGTACAGAAATGCCCCCAAATAACCCCAAGCGACCCACCCAATCTTGTTTAAACAAAAAATTAACATATACCAAAATAGGTATTGATTCGAAGGTCACGACCCTCAACATTGAATCCACACATCTAATAAGAGATAAGGACACTTTTAAGAAAATCCCAAGCCCGAACAAGAACAGAAAGGCCCCCAAATAACCCCAAACAACCCACCCGGTTTGGTTTAAACCGAAAATGAACATATGCCGAATAGGTATCGAATAAAGGTCACAACCCTCAACATCATATCCACACGTCCAATAAGAGATAAGGACACTCTTTAGAAAATACCAAACCCAAAAAAGTACAGAAATGCCCCAAAATAACCCCAAACATCCCATCCTGTCTTGTTTAAACCGAAAATGAACATATGTCGAAATAGGTATCGACATATGTTCATTTGGGGTTATTTGGGGGACAACATCCTTGTCTGTCATGATGTGGTTCGAGGTTTAGAGCAGAAAGGATCTAGCCCAACAGCAGTGCTGAAGATTGACCTTCATAAAGCGTATGACTCCCTTAGTAGGAAGTTCTTGTTTGTTTTAATGGAAAGAATGGGTTTCCCTCAGAAGTTTATTGGTTGGGTGAAGGCTTGTGTTGATACTCCTTGCTTCTTCATCTTATTGAATGGAAGTCCTACTAGTTTTTTCAAAGGGGGTAGGGGAATACGGCAGGGGGATCCTATTTCTCCATATTTGTTCACTATTGCCATGGAGGGGTTTTTAGCATTGATGAGGAAGTTGGAGGTGGAGGGCAGCATTAGCCTCCTTCCCAGGTGTAAGTGTTCCCACCTTTCCCACCTTATCTTTGCCGACGACTTGATGATCTTCGTGAAGGCCACCACGGATTCTGTTTTGGCTTGCCTGGGGGCCTTGGATGATTTTCATACCTACTCTGGGTTGAAACTCAATAGGGCTAAGTCCTCTATTATTTTAGGGGGCCTCACCCACACGGCCAGACTGCAACTTTTGGAATTAACGAACTTTGTGGATACCAAGTTACCTATCCGGTATCTTGGTGTTCCTCTCATTGCTCGAAAGTTGGCTTTTGCAGATTGTTCTTCCATTTTGGATCGGGTGAGGAGTAGGCTTGATGGTTGGAAAGCTCCGCTCTCATCCTTTGCAGGGCGGCTTCAAATTTTAAGCTCTGTTCTTCAAGGCTGCTACATTTACTGGTCAGGGATTTTCGGGCTGCCTGGAGCTCTAAAGAATAAGCTGGATTCCATCTTATCCAACTTCCTTTGGTCTGGCCCGTCTCTTGATCGTAAGGTACATTACATCTCTTGGGATAAGATTTGCAAACCTAAGGCCCAAGGGGGTCTTGGTATTAGGAGAATTTCTGATATGAACATTGCGGGGATTTTTAAACAAATTTGGTGGATTGCCTCTAAGAAAGATAGGCTTTGGGTTAGGTAGGTCAATACCCGCTAGCTAAAGAATGATTCTATTTGGACTGCAAAGATCCCCCAAAATTGCTCTTGGGTTTGGCAGAAAGTCCTCAAATTTAGAGATCAGATTGAGCCACATATCCATCATATTATTGAGAATGGCCAAGCTACTAGACTTTGGTTGGATAATTGGCATCCCAAAGGGGTTTTGATTAAAAGATTTGGGGATCGGATCCATTATGATGCTGGTTCTCACCCGCTTGCCATGGTTTTGGACTTTATTAGGGATGGCCATTGGCATCTGCCCCCTCAGGGTTCTTTTGATCTGATTACTATTTCGAGGGATCTACCTAGTATTCCTATTGTGAGTGGTGAGAAGGATCTTATTGTTTGGAAGGAAACTTCTAATGGTCTCTTTACTACCAAGTCTAGGCACTCTTGTACTACCTGGAGGTGCCTGATGGGAGGGTTGCCAACTAAAGACCAACTCATTAGAAGGAATATTGCTGTAGGACAGAATTACGTCCTGTGTTGGGGAGGTTTGGAGAGCCATGACCATCTCTTCTTTGCGTGTCCCTTTTCTAATACCATATGGGATAGGGTTAGCTCTATGTGTTCTCTCAATGGCAAAGGACCTGCTGCCCTGGCTGATGTGGTCAATTGTCTTTCTCATGTGGTTTGTGCTAAAGATAAGATGGATGTTATTCCCAAGATTGTTTTTTGTGCGACGATTTATCATGTTTGGAGGGAGAGGAATCAACGGCTCTTTAGTACTCAGTCAAGGTCTTATGATAAGATCCTTCAAGACATCAAATTTGATGTTTTCACTAAAGGTTCTCAATGTCTGATTTTGGCTGCCCATACTCCTAGGAATCAATATTTGGTTGACAAGTGGGGGGTCCAAGTGCAGTGGGCCCATACGGCTTCTAAAATCTGTTTCTTTCCGAAGCCCCCTGCTCAATTGATTTCTCTCTATTGTGATGGGTCCTTGAACGGAGATAGAGCTGGTTATGGGGGTCTCATTCGTGATTCCTTAGGAGATCCGATTCTGGCCTATGTTGGTAAAGGTTTGGAAGCTTCGGTTCTTAGCATGGAATTGAAAGCTATCCATAGAGGAGTGGTTTTGTGCTTAGAGAGGAACCTCCGTTATGTTTCTATCAGATCTGACTCGAAGTTGGCCGTGGAGATTGTTACAGATGTGATTGGCTGCCCCTAGAATGTTTATGCTTTGAAGTACCAGATCATCTCTATGTTGGACCAATTGGCTCGCTATGAAGTAAGGCATGTTTGGAGAGAACTGAACCAACCGGCGGACTTTATTGCTTCCATAAATAGTGGGGATGGGGAAACTATTATGTATCCTCAAGAGTTTCATGAGGACCTGATGCGGCTGATTCATTATGATTCTGTTGGTAAGGCCCAGTTTAGGCCTGCGTAATTGGGTTTGGGTGGTTCTCCTAGTATATTCAAGGGGTTTGTCCTCAGGGGTGTGGGGCCTGTTTCTCCTCCTTAGGTCTGTCTAAGGGGTGATAGTAGGTTCCCTTCTCTTGTATCTTTTTTTTCTTCTTCTATACAAACACAAATTACTTATAAAAAAAAAAAGGTATCGATTCGAAGGTCACAACCCTCAACATCGCATCCACATGTCTAGTAAGAGATAAGGACACTTTTTAGAAAATACCAAACCCAAAAAATTATAGAAATGCGCCCATATAACCCCAAATAACCCACCCGATTTGGTTTAAATCGAAAATGAACATATGTCGAAATAGGAATCGATTCAAAGGTCACGACCCTTACCATCACATCCATACGTCTAATAAGAGATAAGGATACTTTTAAGAAAACCCCAAGCCTAAAAAAGTACAGAAATGCCCCCAAATAACCCCAAACAACCCACCCGGTTTGGTTTAAACCAAAATTGAACATATGTCAAAATTGGTATCGATTCGTAGGTCACAACCCTCAACACCATATCCACTAGTCCAATAAGAGTTACGAACACTTTTTAGAAAATCCCAAGCCCAGAAAAGTACAGAAATGCCCCCAAATAACCCCAAACGACCCACCCGGTCTGGTTTAAATCGAAAATGAACATATGCCAAAATTGGCATCGATTCGAAGGTCATGAGCCTCAACACTGCATCCACACGTGTAACAAGAGATACAATCACTTTTTAGAAAATCCCAAGCCCAAAAAAGTACAGAAATGCGTCCAAATAACCCCAGACGATCCACCCGGTCTAGTTTAAACCGAAAATGAACATATTCCGAAATAGGTATCGATTCGGAGGTCACGACCCACAACATCGCATCCACACATCTAATAAGAGGTAAGGACACTTTTTAAAAAATGCCAATTCCAAAAAAAGTACAGAAATGCCCCCAAAAAATCCCAAACGACCCACCCGGTCTTGTTTAAACCAAAAATGATTATATGTCGAAATAGGTATCGATTCGAAGGTCACGACCCTCAACATCGCATCCACACGTCTTACAAGAGATAAGGACACAGTTTAGAAATACCAAACCCCAAAAAGTACAGAAATGCCTCCAAATAAGCCCAAACGACCCACCCGATTTAGTTTAAACCAAAAATGAACATATGTCGAATTAGGTATCAATTCGAAGGTCACGACCCTTAACATCGCATCCACCCGTCTAACAGGAGACAATGACACTTTTTAGAAATGCCCCCCAAATAACCCCAAACGATCCACCCGGTCTGGTTTAAATCGAAAATGAACATATGCCAAAATAGGCATCGATTCGAAGGTCATGACCCTCAACACCGCATCCACACGTCTAACAAGAGATACAGTCACTTTTTAGAAAATCCCAAGCCCAAAAAAGTACAAAAATGCGTCCAAATAACCCCAAATGACCCGCCCAGTCTAGTTTAAACCGAAAATGAACGTATGCCAAAATCGGTATCGATTCGGAGGTCATGACCCACAACATCGCATCCACACATCTAATAAGAGGTAAGGACACTTTTTAGAAAATGCCAAATCCAAAAAGTACAGAAATGCCCCCAAGAAACTCCAAACGACCCACCCGGTCTCGTTTAAACCAAAAATGAACATATGTCGAAATAGGTATCAATTCGAAGGTCACGACCCTTAACATCACATCCACACATCTAATAAGAGATAAGGACACATTTTAGAAAATACCAAACCCAAAAAAGTTCAGAAATGCCCCCAAATAAGCCCAAACGACCCACCCGATTTGGTTTAAACCAAAAATGAACATATGTGAAATTAAGAATCGATATGAAGATCGATTCGAAGTCAGGAGGAGAGAGAAGCTCTGGCGATTTTGAGAGGGGGGGTTTTGGTCCTTTCAAGCTTTGAGTTCGATTGGGAGTGTCATTGGGCAGCCTATTGTGACTGATAAAATGACGAGGTCCATGGAGAGATTATCGTATGCTCGACTTTGTGTTGAAGTCTCTGTTGATAAGGATCTTCCTTTGTCTATTCCAGTATATGGTGATGAGGGGTTTGCCTTTACCCAAAAGGTTGTTTATGATTGGAAGCCTCCACGGTGCAAGCATTGCAAAGTGTTTGGTCACCTAATTGATTCATGCAAGTTCGGCAGAAATGTCCAATCCCAGAAGAGTTCACGGTTTAGGAAGGAGTGGCGTGTGAAGGGAGCTGCTGGGAATGATGATGGAGTCTTGGATGGTGGTGGTGATGGGTTGCCGGTGGTTTAAGCTGGTATAGTTGCTGGGCAGCCGAGTGTACAAGTTGGGGAGAGTGATGAAGTTTCTAATGTTGATTCCGTTATTTCAGATGTTAAAAAAGGAAGTGGAGATTGTTTACCTATGGGGAAGGACTCCAGTTTTGGGAAGAGGAATTTTAAAAATCCTGTGACGTCTCTTGGGGAGCACTCAAAGGCTAAAGGGCTGGCTCATTCTAATGCGTTTGCATTATTGGAAGATCTAACGGAGGAAATTGGAAGGATGGAAAGCCAGGTTTTTATCTTATGCTGGGCGTCTCCAACTTATCTCTTCTGTGCTCCAAGGATGCTACATTTACTGGGCTGGTATTTTTGGGCTGCCAGGTAACCTTATCTCACAGCTTGAGTCCATGTTTTCTAATTTCCTTTGGTCAGGCCCCTCGCTTGAAAGGAAAATGCACTTTATTTCTTGGGATGCGGTCTGCAAGCCTAAAACTGAAGGAGGTCTTGGGCTTAACCGGGTTAAGGAGATGAATGTAGCTGGTATTATGAAGCAAATCTGGTGGATTGCCTCCAAGCAAAATCGACTTTGGGTGCATTGGGTCCAGCAGAGGTACCTTAAGCAGGAATCGCTTTGGACAGTTAAGGTGTTGCAAAATTGCTCTTGGGTTTGGAGGAAAGTTTTGAAATATAGAGATAAGGCATTGCCTTTAATTAATACCTTCATTGGCAATGGCAGATCTACCAAACTTTGGCTCGACAAGTGGCACCCAGAGGGAGTCCTTTTTAATAGGTTTGGTAGTAGGATTTGCTATAATACGGGATCTTATGCGCTTGCAACCCATCATGCACTTGTCAAGGAAAATTGTTCGGGATGGAGACTGGCTGCCTGGCCCTTCAACCTCTTTTGACCTTATTGATGTGTGGAGAGCCCTCCCCTCCATTGATAAGTTGCATGGTGACAACCCGGATTTGGTAGTCTGGACTGGCAATCCGACAGGTATCTTTTCAACCAAATCGGCTTGGAATGCCACCCGTGTGAAGGCCAACCCCGTGGATTGGAGTGAAGCAGTTTGGTTTGAAGGCAGCATTAAGTCCCACTCTTTTGTTTCTTGGAGGTGTCTGGTCGATGCTCTCCCCACTAGGGATAATCTTCTTCACAGGGGGATCCCGGTTCAACATAGTTATGAGTTTTGTTGGGCTGGTATTGAGAGCAGAAACCATCTTTTCTTTGCTTGCCCTTTTTCCTTTGATATTTGGAGGAGGATCTTTGGTATGTGTTCTCTTCATGGACAGGCTCCCATGAACATATTTGATGCTGCCGTTTGGGTTCGGTATGCGGCAGGAAGAGCAGGGAGCTTAGGTGTGGTTTTAAAGCTTACATTTTGTGCCACTGTCAAGCATATTTGGTTTGAAAGAAATTTCAGAATTTTTTGCCAAAAGGCTAGATCTAAGGATTAGATTGTGGAAGCTATCAAGGGGGATGTTAGGTCTGCAGTCACATCTGGTTCTTTGAGTGGGGATCCTAGTCCTGCTAATTCCCACATTGCTTCGGCCTGGAACTTGCAAGTTCATTGGACTATTAGGATGCCGAGACCATGCTCGTGGGTCTTACCTCCTAACAATTTGTGGTCCCTTCACTGTGATGGTTCGTTGTCCAATGGTAGAGCTGCTTTTGGAGGAGTGATTCGTGATGCGATTGGACAACCTGTAGCTGCATTTGCTAACCAAGGGCTGGAACTTTGCATTCTCTCCATGGAGCTGGCTGCTATACATAGAGGCATCTCCCTTTGCATAGAGAGAGGAATCCTTGATGTTTCTATCAGATCTGATTCCAAGTTGGCGATTAACACTATTTCTGGCAAGGTTGTAGGACCTTGGAAAGTTCAACCTCTCAAGAGTAGAATCCTTGCTTTGGCTAATGATATGAGAATGAAAGAATTCACCCATGTTTGGAGAGAACAAAATCGACCAGCAGATTTTATGGCTGCAGTCCCTTGCGACTCACATGGGGTAGTTTGGGATCCTGGAGATTTCCCCCGCCCTTATTGACTACCTTAAGCAGGACTCGGATTTTGTCACTTATTTTGGCCGTAGCCTTTTTGGCTCGGTTCTTGTTTGATGGGGCCTATCCCATCGTGCTTTGGGTTCTCTTCCCCTTGTCGGGTTCTTAGAGAATGCCTTCTTTTGTAGTTTTTTCCTCCTTTTCTAATACAATCTTCTTACTTATCGAAAAAAAAAAAAAAAAAAAAAAAATAGAGGAGGTTCACTATGACCCGGCTGAAATGATGTTGGACTCAGCATCGTGTGCTATCTTATTAGGTAATGATTTGTTTGAGGAAGCTGGTTTGGAGGAAGAAGATTGTTCGCCCCTACCTTTAGCCATTCTTCCAAATTTGGAAAAGAAGGATGGTGGGGAGTATCCAACTTCCAAGAATTCTGAGCCTAATTTGAATAAGGATTCTATATCTGACATGGTGGAGAAGATCCCTAGTGCGTTGTCTGTGGAAGTCCAGGCTGTAAATGATAAAGGTGAGGTGGATTCTAGAAATTCGTTGGAGATGGCTGATCCTAATCCAAGGGTGGATGCGGCTATGGTACTTGCTAAGCCTTCGGCCAATTTTGAAAGACTAAAGAAGCAGGCTGAGGAGGTTCGGGCTATCCAAGGACAGTCCGGGAAAGGTATGGGTCCTTTAAGCTCTTCTTCTTATTCTTTGTTGGGCCGGCCCATGGGGAGGGGGTCTAGATTCCAGGCCCAGTGGGTTCCCTTGAATCCTAAAGATTCCTTTGGTGGTAAAGGTGATGGCCCTAGTAAGGGGGGGAGGGGGAGCCAGCTCTAGCCCTGCTGCCATATGAAGTGTTTATCCTGGAATGTTAGAGGCTTGAATTCCTCTACCAAACGGCTGGGGATTAAAAAAATTTTGATGGACCATCAGGTTAAATTGGCTTGTCTCCTTGAAACCAAGGTGAAGGTGGATAATTGTGCCGATGTTTTTGACAATTTTATTTCAGATTGGAAATATTTACACAATGCTGAGGCTGATGCTCCCATTCGGATTTGGTTGGGTTGGGACTCTAATGTTTTTAAAGTGGAAGAGATTAGAAGACCTTGCAATTTATTCACGTTCGGGTTTCGATTTTGGGAACCTCTATTACCTTTTTGTGTCTTGCAGTGTATCTTGTTAATGCCATAGAAGGGAGCAAGGATTTGTGGAGGGATGTGGGGGCTTTTTCTAGTTCTATTCTAGATCCTTGGGCTGTTCTAGGAGATTTTAATGTGGTACGCAACCAAAATGAGAAGTTTGGAGGGGACCCTATTCGGCAGGAGGCTGTGGATGACTTTAATTCTTTTATTGATAACACAGGGCTGGTGGACCTCAAATGGAAGGGGGAAGCTTTCACTTGGAATAATAGACAAAGTGGGGATACCCGAATTTGTTGCAAGTTGGACAGGGTGTTGGTTAATTTGGTTTGGATGGAGGTGCTTAGGTCCTCCGAAGCGACTGTTCTCTCCCCTAGCCTTTCTGATCACTCCCTTGTGGTGGTGGCAATTTTAGATGCTGCTAATTTTGGCCCTAAACCATTCAGATTTTTTGAGGCTTGGATTGGGAGAGATGGGTTTGATGAAACAATGGTCAAGGGCTGGGAGCAGCCGGTTAGCATGAATCTTAACCCCATTCTTCGGTTTGCTGCTCGGCTTAGGAATGTCAAGAAGGAACTTAGGAGATGGAATAAGGAGTGTGTCGGTGATGTTTTTGCTGCGGTTAAGGCTGCTAGAGCTGAGTTGACCCAGATTCAGAGTAACCTTGGTGCTAACCCAAGTGATCCGAACTTGGTTTCCTTGGAGACTCAAGCAAAACGGAAGCTGTGGGAAGCTTTGGCCGTTGAAGAAAAATTTTTAAAGGAAAAATCAAGGGTGAAACACATTTAGCTGGGTGATGGTAACAACAGTTTCTTCCATAAATCTATGGTGTGTAGACAGAATAGGAACCATATTCTGGAAATTCAAGGGGAAGGGGGTGTTACTGTCAAGGATCCCAATCCTATCAAGCATGCAGCTATCTCCTTCTATAAGAGGTTGTTTGGGGCTGATTATGATGATAGTGGTTCTTTTCCCAGTTCGGTTCCTTTACAGGGTGGGTTATCTTTTGCTCAACAGGAGGATCTTATTGGTCCTGTGGCTAATAAGGAGATTTTGGAAGTGGTGTTTGCTATGAAGAGCTCCAAGGCTCCAGGGCCTGATGGGTTTGGGGCTGGTTTTTTCAAGCACTGTTGGGATGTAGTGGGGGAAGATTTGACTTTGGCTTTTAAGTGGTTCTTTACTAGGTCTTACCTCCCAGGTTCGATTAATGCCACTTTTATTAGCCTGATTCCGAAGACTAGTGATGTTTCTTCTTTTGCGGGGTATAGGCCCATAACCCTTTGTAATCTTTTTTATAAGATTATCACTAAGATCTTATCTAATAGATTGCAGAGAGTTGTTGGACATGTGGTCAGTGACACTCAATCGACCTTTATAAAGGGGAGGTCAATTGTGGATAATATCCTTGTTTGTCATGATGTGGTCAGAGGTGTTGAGCAGAAAGGAGTTAGCCCCACAGCTGTGTTGAAGATTGACCTTCATAAGGCTTATGATTCTCTTAGTAGGAAGTTTCTGTTTGACATTATGGAAAGAATGGGTTTCCCACAGAAGTTTATTGGGTGGGTGAAGGCTTGTGTTGGCTCCCCTCCTTTCTCCATCTTGCTTAATGGCAGCCCAGCTGGTTACTTCAAAGGGGGCAGGGGTATCAGGCAAGGGGATCCCATCTCCCCCTATCTCTTTACTATTGCTATGGAGGGATTTTCTGCCTTGATGAGGAAGTTGGAAACCGAGGGCAAGATTAGTCTTCTTCCCAGGTGTAAGGGGTCCCATCTGTCGCACCTTATTTTTGCAGATCATCTGATGATTTTCGTGAAGGCTTGCCATGATTCTATTTCGGCCTGTTTGGGGGCCCTGGATGAGTTTCATACCATCTCTGGGTTGAAACTCAACAGGGCTAAGTCCTCTATTATCTTAGGGGGCCTTACCCGGCCAGCCTGCAACTTTTGGAATTAACGAATTTTGTGGACACCAAGCTCCTTATCCAGTATCTTGGTGTTCCTCTTGTGTCTCGAAAGTTGGGCATTACAGATTGCTCGTCTATTGTAGATCGAGTGCGGAGCAGGCTTGATGGGTGGAAGGCCCAGTTTCTATCTTTTGCAGGGCGTGTTCAACTGTTGAGCTCTGTCCTTCAAGGTTGTTATATTTACTGGTCAGGGATTTTTGCTCTTCCAGGTGCAGTCAAGAGGAAGCTGGAATCCATCTTCTCAAATTTTCTTTGGTCTAGCCCCTCTCTTCAACGTAAGGTTCATTATATTTCTTGGGATAATATTTGCAAACCTAAGTCTGAAGGGGGTCTTGGCATAAGGAGGATTTCTGATATGAATACAGCTGGTATTCTGAAGCAAATCTGGTGGATTGCCTCTAAGAAGAACAGTCTTTGCGTTAGGTGGGTTAACACCCGGTACCTTAAAAAGGACTCTATTTGGATTGTTAAAGTCCCTCAAAATTGTTCTTGGGTTTGGAGGAAAGTTCTTAAATTTAGAGACCTGGTTGAGTCTCATATACACCACATCATTGGGGATGGCCGATCTACTAGGCTGTGGTTGGATAATTGGCACCCCCAAGGTGTTTTAATGAAAACTTTTGGGGACCGTATTCGATACGATGCTGGTTCCCACCGGCTTCTTGGGTTTCAGATCTTATTAGGAATGGTAATTGGTATGTTCCTCCTCAAGGCTCCTTTGATTTGATTTCAGTTTGGAGGGATCTACCTTCTATTCCCCTTGTTAATGGGGGGAAAGACCTTATTGTCTGGAAGAATTCTTCTAATGGCCAGTTTAGTACCAAATCAGCTTGGGATTTGGTTAGAACTAGTGCTGCTAAGGTGGACTGGTTCAGGCTTGTTTGGTTTCCTGGGTTTCTTCCTAGGCATTCTTGTACTACTTGGAGGTGTTTTATGGGGGGCCTTCCAACCAAGGATCAACTTAGCAAAAGAAACATCTTGGTTGGGAAGAATTGTGTTTTTTGTTGGGGGGGCTTGGAGACTTAATCTCACCTATTTTTTGAATGCCCTTTTTCCAACTCTACTTGGAACAGGGTTAGTGCTTTGTGCTCTCCTAGTGGGAAGAGGCCTGCCGGCCTAGCGGATGTGGTTAATTGGTTTTCTTTTGTGGTTTGCACCAATGACAAACTTGATACCATTCCTAAGTTGGCATTTTGTGCTTCAGTTTACCATATTTGGTGGGAGAGGAATCAGCGGCTTTTTAGTAATACTTCTAGAACCTTTGACAGAATTTTCCAAGATATAAAGTTTGATGTTGTTACTAAAGGGTCCTACCCTCCCATTGAGGCAGCTAGTACCCCAAGGAATCAGTTTTTGGTTTACAGGTGGGGGATTCAGGTTAATTGGATTGTTTCGGTTCCTAAACCTTGTTCTTGGTTTTCTCCTTTAACCAATATGGTTGCGCTGCATTGTGATGGTTCTTTGAGTACGGACAAAGCAACTTATGGGGGGCTTATTCAGCATTCCAATGGAGACCCGATTCTGGCTTTTGTGGGCAAAGGGGTGGAGCCTTCAGTGCTTGCCATGGAATTACTAGCTATTCACAGAGGGGTTGCCTTGTGCTTGGACAAGGGTTATCACAGTATTTCTATTCGATCTGATTCGAAGTTGGTGGTAGATATCATTATTGGTACTTTCAGCTGCCCTTGGAATGTGTACGTCTTGAAATGTCAAATTTGCTCTCTTTTGAACCAGCTGACTCATCTTGAAGTGAAACATGTCTGGAGGGAACTGAACCAGCCGGCAGATTTTGTTGCCTCTATTGGCAGTGGAGATGTGGAATCCATTCTTTATACCCGAGACTTTCCTGAAGATCTAATGAGGCTGATTCATGATGATATTGATAGGAAGACCTACTTTAGGCCTCCTTGATTGGGGTGGGAGTGGGGTTTTCTTGTTTTCCGAGGGGTTTGTCATCGAGGGGTGTGGGGCCTCTTCTTCTCCCTTAGGCCTGTCTAAGGGGTGGTAATTGGCTGCCTTCTTTTGTCCTCTTTTTCTTTTTATATTCTCACATACTACTTATCCAAAAAAAAAAAGTATCGATACGAAGGTCATGACCCTCAACATCGCATCCACACGTCTAATAAGAGACAAGGACACTTTTGAGAAAATACCAAACCCAAAAAAGGTTAGAAATGCCCCAAAATAACCCCAAACGATGCACCCGGTCTGGTTAAAACCGAAAATGAACATATGCTGAAATAGGTAACGATTTGAAGGTCATGATCCTGAACATCGCGTCCACACGTCTAATTAGAGATAAGGACACTTTTTAGAAAATCCCAAACCCAAAAAAGTACCGAAATGCCCCCAAATAACCCCAAACGACCCACCCGGTCTTGTTTAAACAAAAAATTAACATATACCGAAATAGTTATTGATTCGAAGGTCACGACCCTCAACTATGCATCCACACGTGTAATAAGAGATAAGGACACTTTTAAGAAAATCCCAAGCCCGAAAAAGAATAGAAAGGCCCCCAAATAACCCCAAACGAGCCACCCGATTTGGTTTAAACCGAAAATGAACATATGCCGAAAAGGTATCGAATCAAAAGTCAAAACCCTCAATATCGCATCGACACGTCTAACAAGAGATAATGACACTTTTTAGAAAATACCAAACCCAAAAAAGTACAGAAATGCCCCAGAATAACCCCGAACATCCCATCCGGTCTTGTTTAAACCGAAAATGAACATATGTCGGAATAGGTATCGATTCGAAGGTCACGACCCTCAACATCGCATCCACATGTCTAGTAAGAGATAAGGACACTTTTTAGCCAATACCAAACCCTAAAAAGTACGAAAATTCTCCCAAATAAGCCCAAACGACCCACCTGGTCTGGTTTAAACCAAGAATGAACATATGTCAAAATAGGAATCGATTCAAAGGTCATGATCCTCAACACCGCATCCACACGTCTAACCACAGATAAAGACAATTTTTAGAAAATTCGAAGCCCAAAAAAGTATAGAAATGCCCCCAAAAAACCCCCAAACGACCCATCCGGTCTAGTTTAAACAAAAAATGAACATATGCCGAAATAGGTATCGATTCGGAGGTCACAACCCACAACATCGCATCCACACGTCTAATAAGAGATAAGGACATTTTTTAGAAAATGCCAAATCCAAAAAAGTATAAAACTACCCCCAAATTACCCCAAACGACCCTCCCGGTCTGGTGTAAACCAAAAATAAACATATGTCGAAATAGGTATCGATTCAAAGGTCACGACCCTCAACATCGTATCCACAAGTCTAATAAGAGATAATGACACTTTTTAGAAAATACCAAACCCAAGAAAGTGCTGAAATGCCCCCAAATAACCCCAAATGACCCACTCGGTCTGGTTTAAATCGAAAATGAACATATGTCAAAATAGGGATGGATTCAAAGGTAACGACCCTCAACATCGCATCCACACGTGTAACAAGAGATAAGGACACTTTTCAGAAAATCCCAAGCCCAAAAAAGTATAGAAATGCCCCCAAAAAACCCCAAATGACTCACCCGGTCTGGTTTAAATCGAAAATGAACATATGCCAAAATAGGTATCGATTCGAAAGTCACGACCCTCAACATTGCATCAACACTTCTAATAAGAGCTAATGATACTTTTTATTAAATCCCAAACTCAAAAAAGTACAGAAATGCCCCTAAATAACCCCAGACGACCCACCCGGTCTGGTTGAAATTGAAAACGAACATAGGCCGAAATAGGTATCGATTCGAAGGTCACGACCCACCCGGTCAGGTTTAAACCAAAAATGAACATATGCCGAAATAGGTAGCGATTCGAAGGTCACGACCCTCAACATCGCATCCATCCGTCTAACAGGAGACAAGGATACCTTTTAGAAAATAACAAAACTAAAAAAGTATAAAAATGCCACCAAATAACCCCAAACGACCCACCCGGTCTGGTTTAAACCGAAAATGTACATATGTCAAAATAGGCATCGATTCGAAGGTCATGAGCCTCAACACTGCATCCACACGTCTAACAAAAGATACAGTCACTTTTTAGAAAATCCCAAGCCCAAAAAAGTATAGAAATACGCCGAAATAACCCCAAACGACCCACCCAGTCTCGTTTAAACAGAAAATGAACATATGTTGAAATAGGTATCGATTCGAAGGTCACGACCCTCAACACCGCATCCACACGTCTTATAAGAGATAAGGACACATTTTAGAAAATACCAAACCCAAAAAAGTATAGAAATGCCCCCAAATAAGCCCAAACGACCCACCCGGTTTGGTTTAAACCAAAAATGAACCTATGTCGAATTAGGTATCGATTCAAAGGTCACGACCCTTAACATCGCATCCACCTTTCTAATAGGAGACAAGGACACTTTTTAGAAAATACCAAAACCAAAAAAGTATAGAAATGCCCCCAAATAACCCCAAACGACCCACCCGATCTGGTTGAAATCGAAAATGAACATATGCCAAAATAGGCATCGATTTGAAGGTCATGACCCTCAACACCGCATCCACATGTCTAACAAGAGATACAATCACTTTTTAGAAAATCCCAAGCCCAAAAAAGTACAAAAATGCACCCAAATAACCCCAAACGACCCGCCCGGTCTAGTTTAAACAAAAAATGAACGTATGCCAAAATCGGTATCGATTCGGAGGTCATGACCCACAACATCGCATCCACACATCTAATAAGAGGTAAGGACACTTTTTAGAAAATGCCAAATCCAAAAAAGTACAGAAATGCCCCAAAAAAACCCCAAACGACCCACCCGGTCTCGTTTAAACAAAAAATGAACATATGTCAAAATAGGTATCGATTCGAAGGTCACGACCCTCAACATCGCATCTACACATATAATAAGAGATAAGGACACATTTTAGAAAATACAAAACCCAAAAAAGTTCAGAAATGCCCCCAAATAAGCCCAAACGACCCACCCGATTTGGTTTAAACCAAAAATGAACATATGTCGAATTAAGTATCGATACGAAGGTCACGACCCTCAACATCGCATCCACACGTCTAATAAGAGACAAGGACACTTTTGAGAAAATACCAAACCCAAAAAAGGATAGAAATGCCCCCAAATAACCCCAAACGACGCACCCGGTCTGGTTTAAATCGAAAATGAACATATGCTGAAAGAGGTAACGATTCGAAGGTCACGATCCTGAACATCGCGTCCACACGTCTAATTAGAGATAAGGACACTTTTCAGAAAATCCCAAACCCAAAAAAGTACAAAAATGCCCCAGAATAACCCCGAACATCCCATCCGGTCTTGTTTAAACCGAAAATGAACATATGCCGGAATAGGTATCGATTCGAAGGTCATGACCCTCAACATCGCATCCACATGTCTAGTAAGAGATAAGGACACTTTTTAGCCAATACCAAACCCAAAAAAGTATGAAAATGCCCCCAAATAAGCCCAAACGACCCACCTGGTCTGGTTTAAACCAAGAATGAACATATGTCAAAACCGGAATCGATTCAAAGGTCATGATCCTCAACACCGCATCCACATGTCTAACCATAGATAAAGACAATTTTGAGAAAATTCGAAGCCCAAAAAAGTATTGAAATGCCCCCAAAAACCCCCAAACGACCCATCCGGTCTAGTTTAAACCGAAAATGAACATATGCCGAAATAGGTATCGATTCGGAGGTCACAACCCACAACATCGCATCCACACGTCTAATAAGAGATAAAGACATTTTTTAGAAAATGCCAAATCCAAAAAAGTATAAAACTACCCCCAAATTACCCCAAACGACCCTCCCGGTCTGGTGTAAACCAAAAATAAACATATGTCAAAATAGGTATCGATTCAAAGGTCACGACCCTCAACATCGTATCCACAAGTCTAATAAGAGATAAGGACACCTTTTAGAAAACACCAAACCAAAGAGAGTGCTGAAATGCCCCCAAATAACCCCAAATGACCCACTCGGTCTGGTTTAAATCAAAAATGAACATATGTCGAAATAGGGATGGATTCAAAGGTAACGACCCTCAACATCGCATCCACACGTGTAACAAGAGATAAGGACACTTTTCAAAAAATCCCAAGCCCAAAAAAGTATAGAAATGCCCCCAAAAAATCCCAAACGACCCACCCGGTCTGGTTTAAATCGAAAATGAACATATGCCAACATAGGTATCGATTCGAAAGTCACGACCCTCAACATTGCATCCACACTTCTAATAAGAGCTAAGGACACTTTTTATTAAATCCCAAACCCAAAAAAGTACAGAAATGCCCCAAAATAACCCCAGACGACTCACCCGGTCTGGTTGAAATTGAAAACGAACATAGGCCGAAATAGGTATCGATTCGAAGGTCACGACCCACCCGGTCAGGTTTAAACCGAAAATGAACATATGCGGAAATAGGAGGCGATTCGAAGGTCACGACCCTCAACATCGCATCCATCCGTCTAACAGGAGACAAGGATACGTTTTAGAAAATAACAAAACTAAAAAAGTATAAAAATGCCACCAAATAACCCCAAACGACCAACCCCGTCCGGTTTAAATCGAAAATGTACATATGCCAAAATAGGCATCGATTCGAAGGTCATAAGCCTCAACACTACATCCACACGTCTAACAAAAGATGCAGTCACTTTTAAGAAAATCCCAAGCCCAAAAAAGTACAGAAATATGCCCCAATAACCCCAAACGATCCACCCAGTCTCGTTTAAACCAAAAATGAACATATGTTGAAATAGGTATCGATTCGAAGGTCACGACCCTCAACACCGCATCCACACGTCTTATAAGAGATAAGGACACATTTTAGAAAATACCAAACCCAAAAAAGTACAGAAATGCCCCCAAATCAGCCCAAACGACCCACCCGGTTTGGTTTAAACCAAAAGTGAACATATGTCGAATTAGGTATCGATTCGAAGGTCACGACCCTTAACATCGCATCCACCCTTCTAACAGGAGACAATGACACTTTTTAGAAAATACCAAAACCAAAAAAGTATAGAAATGCCCCCAAATAACCCCAAATGACCCACCCGATCTGGTATAAATCGAAAATGAACATATGCCAAAATAGGCATCGATACGAAGGTCATGACCCTCAACACCGCATCCACATGTCTAACAAGAGATACAATCACTTTTTAGAAAATCCCAAGCCCAAAAAAGTACAAAAATGCACCCCAAATAACCCCAAACAACCAGCCCGGTCTAGTTTAAACCAAAAATGAATGTATGCCGAAATCGGTATCGATTCGGAGGTCATGACCCACAACATCGCATCCACACATCTAATGAGAGGTAAGGACACTTTTTAGAAAATGCCAAATCCAAAAAAGTACAGAAATGCCCCAAAAAAACCCCAAATGACCCACCCGGTCTCGTTTAAACTGAAAATGAACATATGTCAAAATAGGTATCGATTCGAAGGTCACGACCCTCAACATCGCATCTACACATATAATAAGAGATAAGGACACTTTTTAGTAAATACCAAACCCAAAAAAGTACAGAAATGCCCCCAAATTACACCAAACAACCCACCCAGTCCGGTTTAAATAAAAAATGAACATATGTTGAAATAGGTATCGATTCGAAGGTCACGACCCTCAACACCGCATCCACACGTCTTATAAGAGATAAGGACACATTTTAGAAAATACCAAACCCAAAAAAGTACAGAAATGCCCCCAATTAAGCCCAAACGACCCACCTGGTTTGGTTTAAATAAAAAATGAACATATGTCGATTTAGGTATCGATTCGAAGGTCACGACCCTTAACATCGCATCCACCATTCTAACAGGAGACAAGGACACTTTATAGAAAATACCAAAACCAAAAAAGTATAGAAATGCCCCCAAATAACCCCAAACGACCCACCCGATCTGGTTTAAATCGAAAATGAACATATGCCAAAATAGGCATCGATTCGAAGGTCATGACCCTCAACACTGCATTCACATGTCTAACAAGAGATAAAATCACTTTTTAGAAAATCCCAAGCCCAAAAAAGTACAAAAATGCACCCAAATAACCCCAAACGACCCGCCCGGTCTAGTTTAAACCAAAAATGAACGTATGCCGAAATGGGTATCGATTCGGAGGTCATGACCCACAACATCGTATCCACACATCTAATAAGAGGTAAGGACAGTTTTTAGAAAATGCCAAATCCAAAAAAGTATAGAAATGCCCCAGAAAACCCCCAAACGACCCACCCGGTCTGGTTTAAACCGAAAATGAACATATGTCAAAATAGGTATCGATTCGAAGGTCATGACCCTCAACATCGCATCTACACATATAATAAGAGATAAGGACACTTTTTAGTAAATACCAAACCCAAAAAAGTACAGAAATGCCCCCAAATTACACCAAACAACCCACCCAGTCCGATTTAAATCGAAAATTAACATATGATGAAATAGGCATCGATTCGAAGGTCACGACCCTCAACACCGCACCCACACGTCTTATAAGAGATAAGGACACATTTTAGAAAATACCAAACCCAAAAAAGTACAGAAATGCCCCCAAATAAGCCCAAACGACCCACCCGGTTTGGTTTAAACAAAAAATGAACAAATGTCGAATTAGGTATCTATTCGAGGGTCACGACCCTTAACATCGCATCCACACTTCTAACAGGAGACAAGGACACTTTTTAGAAAATAGAAAACCAAAAAAGTGTAGAAATGCCCCCAAATAACCCCAAACGACCCACCCGATCTGGTTTAAATCGAAAATGAACATATGCCAAAATAGGCATCGATTCGAAGGTAATGACCCTCAACACCGCATCCACATGTCTAACAAGAGACACAACCACTTTTTAGAAAATCCCAAGCCCAAAAAAGTACAAAAATGCACCCAAATAACCCCAAACGATCCACCCGCTCTAGTTTAAACCAAAAATGAACGTATGCCAAAATCGGTATCCATTCGGAGGTCATGACCCACAACATTGCATCCACACATCTAATAAGAGGTAAGGACACTTTTTAGAAAATGCCAAATCCAAAAAAGTAGAAAAATGCCCAAAAAAACCCCCAAACGACCCACCAGGTCTGGTTTAAATCGAAAATGAACATATGTCAAAATAGGTATCGATTCGAAGGTCATGACCCTCAACATCGCATCTACACATATAATAAGAGATAAGGACACTTTTTAGTAAATACCAAACCCAAAAAAGTACAAAAATGCCCCCAAATTACACCAAACAACCCACCCAGTCCGGTTTAAATCGAAAATGAACATATGATGAAATAGGTATCGATTTGAAGGTCACGACCCTAAACACCGCATCCACACGTCTTATAAGAGATAAGGACACATTTTAGAAAATACCAAACCCAAAAAAGTACAAAAATGCCCCCAAATAAGCCTAAACAACCCACCCTGTTTGGTTTAAACAAAAAATGAACATATGTCGAATTAGGTATCGATTCGAAGGTCACGACCCTTAACATCGCATCCACCCTTTTAACAGGAGACAAGGACACTTTTTAGAAAATACCAAAACCAAAAAAGTATAGAAATGCCCCCTAATAACCCCAAACGACCCACCCGATCTAGTTTAAATCGAAAATCAACATATGCCAAAATAGGCATCGATTCGAAGGTCATGACCCTCAACACCGCATCCACATGTCTAGCAAGAGATACAATCACTTTTTAGAAAATCCCAAACCCAAAAATGTACAAAAATGCACCCAAATAACCCCAAACAACCCGCCTGGTCTAGTTTGAACCAAAAATGAACGTATGCCGAAATCGGTATCGATTCGGATGTCATGACCCACAACATCGCATCCACACATCTAATAAGAGGTAAGGACACTTTTTAGAAAATGTCAAATCCAAAAAAGTACAGAAATGCCCCAAAAAAACCCCCAAACGACCCACCCGGTCTGGTTTAATCCGAAAATGAATATATGTCGAAATAGGTATCGATTCGAAGTTCACGACCCTCAACATCGCATCTACACATATAATAAGAGATAAGGACACTTTTTAGTAAATACCAAACCCAAAAAAGTACAGAAATGCCCCCTAATTACACCAAACAACCCACCCAGTCCAGTTTAAATCGAAAATGAACATATGTTGAAATAGGTATCGATTCGAAGGTCACGACCCTCAACACCGCATCCACACGTCTTATAAGAGATAAGGACACATTTTAGAAAATACCAAACCCAAAAAAGTACAGAAATGCCCCCAAATAAGCCCAAATGACCCACCTGGTTTGGTTTAAACCAAAAATAAACGTATGTCGAATTAGGTATCGATTCGAAGGTCACGACCCATAACATCGCATCCACCCTTCTAACAGGAGACAATGACACTTTTTAGAACATACCAAAACAAAAAAAGTATAGAAATGCCCCCAAATAACCCCAAACGACCCACCCGATCTGGTTTAAATCGAAAATGAACATATGCCAAAATAGGCATCGATTCGAAGGTCATCACCCTCAACACCGCATTCACATGTCTAACAAGAGATACAATCACTTTTAGCAAATCCCAAGCCCAAAAAAGTACAAAAATGCACCCAAATAACCCAAAACGACCCGCCCGGTCTAGTTTAAACCAAAAATGAACGTATGCCAAAATCGGTATCGATTCGGAGGTCATAACCCACAATATCGCATCCACACATCTAATAAGAGGTAAGGACACTTTTTAGAAAATGCCAAATCCAAAAAAGTAAAGAAAAGCCCCAAAAAAACCCCAAACGACCCACCCGGTCTCGTTTAAACCGAAAATGAACATATGTCGAAATAGGTATCGATTCGAAGGTCACGACCCTCAACATCGCATCTACACATATAATAAGAGATAAGGACACATTTTAGAAAATACAAAACCCAAAAAAGTTCAGAAATGCCCCCAAATAAGCCCAAACGACCCACCCGATTTGGTTTAAACCAAAAATGAACATATGTCGAATTAAGTATCGATACGAAGGTCACGACCCTCAACATCGCATCCACACGTCTAATAAGAGACAAGGACACTTTTGAGAAAATACCAAACCCAAAAAAGGATAGAAATGCCCCCAAATAACCCCAAACGACGCACCCGGTCTGGTTTAAATCGAAAATGAACATATGCTGAAAGAGGTAACGATTCGAAGGTCACGATCCTGAACATCGCGTCCACACGTCTAATTAGAGATAACGACACTTTTCAAAAAATCCCAAACCCAAAAAAGTACAAAAATGCCCCAGAATAACCCCGAACATCCCATCCGGTCTTGTTTAAACCGAAAATGAACATATGCCGGAATAGGTATCGATTCGAAGGTCACGACCCTCAACATCGCATCCACATGTCTAGTAAGAGATAAGGACACTTTTTAGCCAATACCAAACCCAAAAAAGTATGAAAATGCCCCCAAATAAGCCCAAACGACCCACCTGGTCTGGTTTAAACCAAGAATGAACATATGTCAAAACAGGAATCGATTCAAAGGTCATGATCCTCAACACCGCATCCACACGTCTAACCACAGATAAAGACAATTTTTAGAAAATTCGAAGCCCAAAAAAGTACAGAAATGCCCCCAAAAACCCCCAAACGACCCATCCGGTCTAGTTTAAACCGAAAATGAACATATGCCGAAATAGGTATCGATTCGGAGGTCACAACCCACAACATCGCATCCACACCTCTAATAAGAGATAAGGACACTTTTTAGAAAATGCCAAATCCAAAAAAGTATAAAACTACCCCCAAATTACCCAAAATGACCCTCCTGGTCTGGTGTAAACCAAAAATAAACCTATGTCGAAATAGGTATCGATTCAAAGGTCACGACCCTCAACATCGTATCCACAAGTCTAATAAGAGATAAGGACACTTTTTAGAAAACACCAAACCCAAGAAAGTGCTGAAATGCCCCCAAATAACCCCAAATGACCCACTCGGTCTGGTTTAAATCGAAAATGAACATATGTCGAAATAGGGATGGATTCAAATGTAACGACCCTCAACATCGCATCCACACGTGTAACAAGAGATGAGGACACTTTTCAGAAAATCCCAAGCCCAAAAAAGTACATAAATGCCCCCAAAACACCCCAAACAACCCACCCGATCTGGTTTAAATCGAAAATGAACATATGCCGAAATAGATATCGATTCGAAAGTCATGACCCTCAACATTGCATCCACACTTCTAATAAGAGCTAAGGACACTTTTTATTAAATCCCAAACCCAAAAAAGTACAGAAATGCCCCTAAATAACCCCAAACGACCCACCCGGTCTGGTTGAAATTGAAAACGAACATAGGCCGAAATAGGTATCGATTCGAAGGTCACGACCCACCCGGTCTGGTTTAAACCGAAAATGAACATATGCCGAAATAGGTAGCGATTCGAAGGTCACGACCCTCAACATCGCATCCATCCGTCTAACAGGAGACAAGGATACCTTTTAGAAAATAACAAAACTAAAAAAGTATAAAAATGCCACCAAATAACCCCAAACGACCTACCCGGTCTGGTTTAAACCGAAAATGTACATATGCCAAAATAGGCATCGATTCGAAGGTCATGAGCCTCAACACTGCATCCACACGTCTAACAAAAGATACAGTCACTTTTTAGAAAATCCCAAGCCCAAAAAAGTACAGAAATACGCCCAAATAACCCCAAACGACCCACCCAGTCTCGTTTAAACCGAAAATGAACATATGTTGAAATAGGTATCGATTCGAAGGTCACGACCCTCAACACCGCATCCACACGTCTTATAAGAGATAAGGACACATTTTAGAAAATACCAAACCCAAAAAAGTATAGAAATGCCCCCAAATAAGCCCAAACGACCCACCCGATTTTGGTTTAAATAAAAAATGAACATATGTCGAATTAGGTATCGATTCGAAGGTCACGACCCTTAACATCGCATCCACCCTTCTAACAGGAGACAAGGATACTTTTTAGAAAATACCAAAACCAAAAAAGTATAGAAATGCCCCCAAATAACCCCAAACGACCCACCCGATCTGGTTTAAATCGAAAATGAACATATGCCAAAATAGGCATCGATTCAAAGGTCATGACCCTCAACACTGCATTCACATGTCTAACAAGAGATAAAATCACTTTTTAGAAAATCCCAAGCCCAAAAAAGTACAAAAATGCTCCCAAATAACCCCAAACGACCCGCCCGGTCTAGTTTAAACAAAAAATGAACGTATACCGAAATCGGTGTCGATTCGGAGGTCATGACCCACAACATCGCATCCACACATCTAATAAGAGGTAAGGACACTTTTTAGAAAATGCCAAATCCAAAAAAGTACAGAAATGCCCCAAAAAACCCCCAAACGACCCACCCGGTCTGGTTTAAACCGAAATTGAACATATGTCGAAATAGGTATCGATTCGAAGGTCATGACCCTCAACACCGCATCCACATGTCTAACAACAGATACAATCACTTTTTAGAAAATCCCAAGCCCAAAAAAGTACAAAAATTCACCCAAATAACCCCAAACGACCCGCCCGGTCTAGTTTGAACCAAAAATGAACGTATGACAAAATCGGTATCGATTCGGAGGTCATGACCCACCACATCGCATCAACACATCTAATAAGAGGTAAGGACACTTTTTAGAAAATGCCAAATCCAAAAAAGTACAGAAATGCCCCAAAAAAACCCCAAACAACCCACCCGGTCTGGTTTAAACTGAAAATGAACATATGTCGAAATAGGTATCGATTCGAAGGTCACGACCCTCAACATCGCATCTACACATATAATAAGAGATAAGGACACATTTTAGAAAATACAAAACCCAAAAAAGTTCAGAAATGCCCCCAAATAAGCCCAAACGACCCACCCGATTTGGTTTAAACAAAAAATGAACATATGTCGAATTAAGTATCGATACGAAGGTCACGGCCCTCAACATCGCATCCACACGTCTAATAAGAGACAAGGACACTTTTGAGAAAATACCAAACCCAAAAAAGGATAGAAATGCCCCCAAATAACCCCAAACGATGCACCCGGTCTGGTTTAAATTGAAAATGAACATATGCTGAAAGAGGTAACGATTCGAAGGTCACGATCCTGAACATCGCGTCCACACATCTAATTAGAGATAAGGACACTTTTCAGAAAATCCCAAACCCAAAAAAGTACAAAAATGCCCCAGAATAACCCCGAACATCCCATCCGGTCTTGTTTAAATCGAAAATGAACATATGCCGGAATAGGTATCGATTCGAAGGTCACGATCCCCAACATCGTATCCACATGTCTAGTAAGAGATAAGGACACTTTTTAGCCAATACCAAACCCAAAAAAGTACGAAAATGCTCCAAAATAAGCCCAAACGACCCACCAGGTCTGGTTTAAACCAAGAATGAACATATGTCAAAACAAGAATCGATTCAAAGGTCATGATCCTCAACACCGCATCCACACGTCTAACCACAGATAAAGACAATTTTTAGAAAATTCGAAGCCCAAAAAAGTACAGAAATGCCCCCAAAAACCCCCAAACGACCCATCCGGTCTAGTTTAAACCGAAAATGAACATATGCCGAAATAGGTATCGATTCGGAGGTCACAACCCACAACATCGCATCCACACGTCTAATAAGAGATAAGGACATTTTTTAGAAAATGCCAAATCCAAAAAAGTATAAAACTACCCCCAAATTACCCCAAACGACCCTCCCGATCTGGTGTAAACCAAAAATAAACATATGTCGAAATAGGTATCGATTCAAAGGTCACGACCCTCAACATCGTATCCACAAGTCTAATAAGAGATAAGGACACTTTTTAGAAAATACCAAACCCAAGAAAGTGCTGAAATGCCCCCAAATAACCCCAAATGACCCACTCGGTCTGGTTTAAATCGAAAATGAACATATGTCGAAATAGGGATGGATTCAAAGGTAACGACCCTCAACATCGCATCCACACGTGTAACAAGAGATAAGGACACTTTTCAGAAAATCCCAAGCCCAAAAAAGTATAGAAATGCCCCCAAAAAACCCCAAACGACCCACCCGGTCTGGTTTAAATCGAAAATGAACATATGCCGAAATAGGTATCGATTCGAAAGTCACGACCCTCAACATTGCATCCACACTTCTAATAAGAGCTAAGGACACTTTTTATTAAATCCCAAACCCAAAAAAGTACAGAAATGCCCCTAAATAACCCCAGACGACCCACCGGGTCTGGTTGAAATTGAAAATGAACATAGGCCGAAATAGGTATCGATTCAAAGGTCACGACCCACCTGGTCAGGTTTAAACCGAAAATGAACATATGCCAAAATAGGTAGCGATTCGAAGGTCACGACCCTCAACATCGCATCCATCCGTCTAACAGGAGACAAGGATACCTTTTAGAAAATAACAAAACTAAAAAAGTATAAAAATGCCACCAAATAACCCCAAACGACCCACCCGGTCTGGTTTAAACCGAAAATGTACATATGCCAAAATAGGTATCGATTCGAAGGTCATGACCCTCAACATCGCATCCACACGTCTAATAAGAGATACAGACACTTTTTAGAAAATCCCAAGCCCAAAAAAGTACAGAAATGCCCCCAAATAACCCCAAACGACCCACCCAGTCTGGTTTAAACCAAAAATGAACATATGTTGAAATAGGTATCGATTCGAAGGTCACGACCCTCAACACCGCATCCACACGTCTTATAAGAGATAAGGACACATTTTAGAAAATACCAAACCCAAAAAAGTACAGAAATGCCCCCAAATAAGCCCAAACGACCCACCCGGTTTGGTTTAAACCAAAAATGAACATATGTCGAATTAGGTATCGATTCGAAGGTCACGACCCTCAACATCGCATCCACCCTTCTAACAGGAGACAAGGACACTTTTAGAAAATACCAAAACCAAAAAAGTATAGAAATGCCCCCAAATAACCCCAAACGACCCACCCGATCTGGTTTAAATCGAAAATGAACATATGCCAAAATAGGCATCGATTCGAAGGTCATGACCCTCAACACCGCATCCACATGTCTAACAAGAGATACAATCACTTTTAGAAAATCCCAAGCCCAAAAAAGTACAAAAATGCACCCAAATAACCCCAAACGACCCACAGTCTGAAGTTTAAACAAAAAATGAATGTATGTTAAAAATCAAATAGGTCGATTCGGAGGTCATGACCCACAACATCGCATCCACACATCTAATAAGAGGTAAGGACACTTTTTAGAAAATGCCAAATCAAAAAAGTACAAAATGCCCCAAAAACCCCAAACGACCCACCCGGTCTGGTTTAAACCGAAAATGAACATATGCCAAAATAGGTATCGATTCGAAGGTCACGACCCTCAACATCGCATCTACACATATAATAAGAGATAAGGACACTTTTTAGTAAATACCAAACCCAAAAAAGTACAGAAATGCCCCCAAATTACACCAAACAACCCACCCAGTCTGGTTTAAATCGAAAATGAACATATGTTGAAATAGGTATCGATTCGAAGGTCACGACCCTCAACACCGCATCCACACGTCTTATAAGAGATAAGGACACATTTTAGAAAATACCAAACCCAAAAAAGTACAGAAATGCCCCCAAATAAGCCCAAACGACCCACCCGGTTTGGTTTAAACCAAAAATGAACATATGTCGAATTAGGTATCGATTCGAAGGTCACGACCCTTAACATCGCATCCACCCTTCTAACAGGAGACAAGGACACTTTTTAGAAAATACCAAAACCAAAAAAGTATAGAAATGCCCCCAAATAACCCCAAACGACCCACCCGATCTGGTTTAAATCGAAAATGAACATATGCCAAAATAGGCATCGATTCGAAGGTCATGACCCTCAACACCGCATCCACATGTCTAACAAGAGATACAATCACTTTTTAGAAAATCCCAAGCCCAAAAAAGTACAAAAATGCACCCAAATAACCCCAAACGACCCGCCCGGTCTAGTTTAAACCAAAAATGAACGTATGCCAAAATCGGTATCGATTCGGAGGTCATGACCCACAACATCGCATCCACACATCTAATAAGAGGTAAGGACACTTTTTAGAAAATGCCAAATCCAGAAAAGTACAGAAATGCCCCAAAAAAACCCCAAACGACGCACCCGGTCTCGTTTAAACCAAAAATGAACATATGTCGAAATAGGTATCGATTCGAAGGTCACGACCCTCAACATCGCATCTACACATATAATAAGAGATAAGGACACATTTTAGAAAATACAAAACCCAAAAAAGTTCAGAAATGCCCCCAAATAAGCCCAAACGACCCACCCGATTTGGTTTAAACCAAAAATGAACATATGTCGAATTAAGTATCGATACGAAGGTCACGACCTTCAACATCGCATCCACACGTCTAATAAAAGACAATGACACTTTTGAGAAAATACCAAACCCAAAAAGGATAGAAATGCCCCCAAATTACCCCAAACGATGCACCCGGTCTGGTTTAAATAAAAAATGAACATATGCTGAAAGAGGTAACGATTCGAAGGTCACGATCCTGAACATCGCGTCCACACGTCTAATTAGAGATAAGGACACTTTTCAGAAAATCCCAAACCCAAAAAAGTACAGAAATGCCCCCAAATAACCCCAAACGACCCACCCGATCTAGTTTAAACCGAAAATTAACATATGCCAAAAAAGGCATCGATTTGAAGGTCATGACCCTCAACACCTCATCCCCACGTCTAACAAGAGATACAGTCACTTTTTAGAAAATCCCAGGCCCAAAAAAGTACAGAAATGTGCCCAAATAACCCCAAACGACCCACCCGGTATAGTTTAAACCGAAAATGAACATATGCCAAAATTGGTATCGATTTGAAGGTCACGATCCCCAACATCGCATCCACACGTCTAGCAAGAGATAAGGACACTTTATAGAAAATCTGAAGCCCCAAAAAGTATAGAAATGCCCCCAAATAACCTTAAATGAGCCACCCGGTCTGGTTTAAACCGAAAATGAACATATTTCGAAATAGGTATCGATACGAAGGTCACGACCCTTAACGTCGGATCCACACGTCTAATAAGAGAAAAGGACACTTTTTAACTAATACCAAACCCAAAAAAGTACAAAAATGCCCCAAAATACCCCCAAATGACCCACCCGATCTGGTTTAAATCGAAAATGAACGTATGCCAAAATAGGTATCGATTCGAAGGTCACGACCCTCAACATCGCATCCACACGTCTAATAAGAGATAAGGACACATTTTAGAGAATCCCAAACCAAAAAAAAGTATAGAAATGCCACCAAATAACCCCAAACGTCCCACCCGGTCTTGTTTAAACTAAAAATGAACATATGTCGAAATAGGTATCGATTCGAAGGTCTCGACCCTCAACATCGCATCCACACATCTAATAAGAGATAAGGACACTTTTTAGAAAATACCAAACCCAAAAAAGTACAGAAATGCCCGCAAATAACCCCAAACGACCCACCTGGTACGGTTTAAATAAAAAATGAACATATGTCAAAATAGGTATCGATTCGAAGGTCACGACCCTCAACATCGCATCCACACGTCTAATAAGAGGTACGGACGCTTTTTAGAAAATCCCAAGCCCAAAAAAGTATAGAAATGCCTCCAAATAACCCCAATGACCCACCCGGTCTGGTTTAAAATCGAAAATGAACATATGCCGAATTAGGTTTCGATTTGAAGGTCAGGACCCTCAACATCGCATCCACACGTCTAATAAGTGATAAGGACACTTTTTAAAAAATACCCAACACCATAAAGTACAGAAATGCCCCCAAATAACCCCAAACGACCCACCTGGTCAGGTTTAAATCGAAAATGAACATATGCCGAAATAGGTAACGATTCGAAGGTCACGATCCTCAACATCACATCCACACATCTAATAAGAGATAAGGATACTTTTTAGAACATACCAAACCCAAACAAGTACAGAATTGCCCCCAAATAAGCCCAAACGACCCACTCGGTCTGGTTTAAACAAAAAATGAACATATGTCAAAATAGGTATCGATTCGAAGGTCATGACCCTCAACACCGCATCCACACATCTCACAAAAGATACAGACACTTTTTAGAAAATCCCAAGCCCAGAAAAGTATAGAAATGCCCCCAAATAACCCCAAACGACCCACCCGGTCTAGTTTAAAACGAAAATGAACATATGCCGAAATAGGTATCGATTCGGAGAGAGAAGCTCTGGGGTTTTTGGAGAGTGGGGAGTTAGGCGTTTGGTTTTGGTGATGGCCGACGGGCCATTTGCTTCGGCTAATGGTCTTCCTCCTTTGCTCAGTTCGGGGGAGGGGAAGTAGTGGGGGGAGGGTGTAACTCGGGTGAAGGTGGGGCTGTGGGGGCTGGTTTTGGTGGTTCGACAGGTGGTGCTGTTGGAGGGGGTTTGGGTTATCCGGTGGTAGAAGGTGGTGATGCTGTCCATGCTTTGGGTGATTCGGTGGTGGGAGGAAGTGGGAGTGGAGGCTTGATTCAGCATAATGATGGGACTGCAAATGGTTTAATTGAGGCGACAAAGAAGATTGGGGTTCCGTGGTCAGCCCTCTTCTCCTCTTCATCTTCTTCGAAGTTTGGAGATGGGCTGAAACTTTCTTATGTTGAACCTGTGGAGATAGATGGGGCATTGGCTGCTAAGTGCCCGGCTTTGATGATCAAAAATGGGCTGGAAAAATGGAAGAACACCTTGATGGGTCACTTTATTGGTGGCAGGCCAAGTTTCGTTTTTGCACGTGATATGTTATTGAAGCAATGGAAAATCTCAGGCCATGTTGACGTCAACTTGTTAGAAAGTGGAATTTTTATTTTTCGTTTTAACCTTGAAGATGATAAGACTAAAGTCCTTGAAGGGGGGCCATGGTACGTTCAGAGAAGGCCTATGATTCTGCGTCCTTGGAGCCCGGATGTTTGTTTGGAAAGAGTTGATTTGTGTTCAGTCCCGGTTTGGATATCTCTTCCCAATCTCCCTTTTCATTTTTGGTCATCCGAAGCTCTTAGTTCGATTGGGAGTGTCATTGGGAAGCTTATTGTGACTGATAAAATGACACAGTCAATGGAGGTATGCCCATTTGTGTGTAGAAGTTTCTGCTAGTAAGGACCTCCCTTCTTCTATTCCAGTTTATGGAGATGAGGGTCTTGCTTTTAACCAACGGGTTGTCTATGATTGGAAACCGCCGCTATGGAGAGTGTTTGGTCATCAGGTTGATACGTGTATGTATGGCAGCCGCTCTTCAAACCAGAAAAATACGAAGGCCAAGCAAGAATGGTGAGTGAAGGAAGCAGCCGGAAACAATGGTGATTCGGTGGCTGGAAATGTGGCTGGGCAGCCGCCTAGACAGTCTGCATTGGGAGATACAATTTCAAATTCTGTTTCCTTAAATTCCCGCAAGACTAAAGGGAAAGAGGTTTCCCATTCCTTGGGGCATGACACCACCTTTGGTAAGAAGAATAATAGGAAATCTGCGTCAATCTTTGAAGGACAGGCTAAAGCTAAGGAAGTTACCCAGTCCAACGCTTTTGCCTTGCTGAAAAATCTAACGGAGGAAGTTCATTACAACCCGGAGGATATTATGTTGGATGCTGACTCATGTGCTATCTTATTAGGCAATGAGTTATTTGAGGGAGAGGAGAATGTGGAAGAAGATTCTTTCATCCAGCCGTTAGCAATCCTTCCTAGTTTGGAAAAGGACGGAGAGGATGGGCCTTCCGTTGCTGGTCTTAAAGATCTCCACCCAGGCAGCTCTGATGAAGATTTTATTGAGGGGTACCAACGTTCAAGGGATGCTGCCCAGGATTTGAATTTAAATTCCTACCATTTTGAGAAGACCCCTAGTGCGTTGTGCATGGAAGAAGGAGAAATTAATGGGGCAGCTTCTCCTTTAATCGTTGATGAGCTGGCCAGGGCTGATTCCTTGGATTCTAATCCAATTCTGTCCACTAAGGGCAGGAATAATGGTGAATTGACTGCGGATAAGGAAGGAACTGTTTTGGAAGGGCATGAGAGGCGAGTTGATACGCTGTCTTTGAAAGGGAAGGGGGCAGATTGGTCCAATAAACCCTCAGCTAACTTTGAAAGACTGAAACGGCAGGCAGCGGAGAACCGTTCAAACCAGGGGTCCTTAGACAAAGGTATGGGTTTTTCTGGTTCTCTTACTTCTTCTTTATTGGGCCGGGCCAGTGGAAGAGGCCCTAAATTTTTACCTCAACGTATTCCTGTGAAGGGGGCATTAGATTGGAGGGACCTAGTAAGGGTGGGACTGATGTGGCTACCCATCACCTTAGATGAATTGCATCTCTTGGAACGTGAGGGGTATGAATGCCCCTACAAAGAGACGTGGGATTAAAAATGTGATTATGGACAATAATGCTAAATTAGCCATTCTTCTTGAGACTAAGGTGAAAGCGGAGAACTGTGCTGCTACCTTTGACCCTTTCCTTTCAAACTGGAAGTATTTACATAATGGTGAGGCAGATTCTACTGTTCGCATTTGGTTGGGCTGGGATGCTACAGTTTTTAAAGTTGAGGAAATTCAGAAATCCACTCAATTTATTCATGCTAAAGTGACTACTTTGGGGACCTCTCTTAATTTTTTGTGCACGGCTGTTTATGCTTCGAATTTGATGGAAGAAAGGAGGGAGCTTTGGAGGGACGTTATTACTCTTGCTAGTAATATCTCCATTCCTTGGGTTGCTCTAGGGGATTTTAATGTTGTTCGTCAGCAAAGTGAAAAACTTGGAGGGGATCCAGTCCGTCAAGAGGTTATTGATGATTTTAACTCTTTCATCTTTGACACTAATCTTATTGATTTAAAGTGGAAGGGAGAACTCTTTACTTGGAATAATAGGCAGGGGGCAGCTCTCAGGTCTGTTGCAAATTGGATAGGGCCTTGGTTAACTTAAATTGGATGGCTGCGCTCAGGTCTTCCGAAGCCACTTTCCTTCCCCCGGGGTTGTCGGATCATTCTCCAGCAGTGGTTTCGATCCTTGATGGGGTAAACTTTGGCCCAAAACCTTTCCAGTTCTTTGAGGCTTGGATTGGAAGAGGGGGGTTCGATGAAGTGGTGATTAAAGGTTGGGATTGTCCAGTAAATATGAAGCTCAATCCTATTCTTTGGTTTGCGGCTCGCCTAAAAAATGTCAAGGCTGAACTCAAGAAGTGGAATAAAGACAGCATTGGAGATGTTTTTCTTGCAGTCAAGAATGCTACATCGGAGTTGACTCACATTCAAGTTAGCCTTGCTGCCCACCCAAATGACTCCGATTTAGTTATCTTAGAGTCAAAAGCCAAAAAGAAGTTATGGGAAGCTCTTAGCACTGAAGAAAAATTCCTTAAGGAGAAATCAAGAGTCAAGAATATTCAATTAGGGGATGGAAATAATAGCTTCTTTCACAAGTCCATGGTGTGTAGGCAAAACCGGAATCACATTTTGGAGGTGCACAATGAAAGAAATGAAGTTATCAAGGAACCCAATCTTATCAAAATGGAGGCAGTTTCCTTTTACATGAACCTGTTTGGAGCAAATGCAGATGACACTGGGTTTTTCCCTGAGTCTATTCCTTTATAACACCGGCTGAATCTTGCATAGCAAAACAGTCTTATTGGACAGATTTCTAATGAGGAAATTAGAAAGGTGGTGTTTGCTATGAAGAATTCCAAAGCTCCAGGGCCGGATGGGTTTGGGGCAGCATTCTTTAAGCACTCTTGGGAGGTTGTTGGAGAGGATCTCACGCTGGCCGTTAAATGGTTTTTTTCAAAGTCCATTATGCCAAGCTCTATTAATGCTACATTCATCAGCCTAATCCCGAAAACCGAAGCTACTTCTTCTTTTGCGGGCTACAGACCAATATCTCTTTGCAACCTATTTTATAAAATCATTACAAAAAATTTATCTAATAGGCTGCAAGGAGTTGTCGGGAAAGTGGTTAGTGATACCCAATCTGCTTTTATCAAAGGGTGCTCTATTGTGGACAACATCCTTGTTTGTCATGATGTGGTTAGGGGCATTGAGCAGAAAGGGACTTCTCCTACGGCAGTGTTGAAAATTGACTTACATAAAGCCTATGACTCCCTTAGTAGAAAGTTCCTCTTTGAGAGGCAGGATGGGTTTCCCAAGCAAGTTCATTCGATGGGTAAAAGCGTGTGTTGATACTTCCTGCTTCTCGATTCTTCTCAATGGAAGCCCTATAGGTTATTTTAAAGGAAAGAGGGGGATAAGACAGGGAGATCCTCTCTCCCCTTACCTGTTTACCATTGCCATGGAAGGTTTTTTGGCCTTGATGAGGAAGTTGGAAACTGAAGGTCAAATCAGCCTGCTCCCAAGATGCAAAAGTTCCCATCTTTCGCACCTTATCTTCGCAGATGACTTGATGATTTTTGTGAAGGCTGTCCCTGACTCTATTTCGGCTTGTTTGGGGGCTCTGACTGATTTTCACACCTACTCTGGGTTGAAACTCAACAGAGCTAAGTCCTCTATTATTTTAGGGGGCCTTACCCAAACGGCCAGATTGCAACTTTTGAAATTAACAAATTTTATGGACACTAAGCTGCCCATTCGGTATCTTGGTGTTCCTCTTATCTCACGCAAGCTTTCTATGGCAGATTGCTCATCTATTCTTGATTTGGTGAGACGAAGACTTGACGGTTGGAAAGCTCGATTCTTATCCTTTGTTGGTGGCCAGTTACAGCTTCTTAGCTATGTTCTCTAGGGTTGCTACATTTATTGGTCGGGTATATTTGTCTTACCAAGTGGAGTCAAACAGAACCTGGAATCCATGTTCTCGAATTTCCTTTGGATAGGTCCCTCCTTGGAATGAAAGGTACACTATGTTTCTTGGGATAAAATTTGCAAACCTAAGGATGAAGGGGGTTTAGGTATCCGCAGAATTTCTGATATGAATGCTGCGGGTATCCTAGAGCAAGTTTGGTGGATTGCCTCCAAAAAGGATAGCCTTTGGGTTAGGTGGGTGTATGCATGGTACTTATAGAATGATTCCATTTGGACTGTGAAAAATCCTCAAAATTGCTCTTGGGTTTGGCGTAAAGTGCTTAAGTATAGAGATTTGGTTGAACCCCACATCCTCCACTTTATTGGGTTTGGCCACTCTACAAGGCTCTGGCTCGATAAGTGGCATCCTCAAGGGGTTTTAATCAAGAAATTTGGGGATCGTATCAGATATGATGCGGGCTCTCACCGAATGGCTATGGTTTCAGACATTATAAGACAGGGCGCCTAGCATCCCATTTCCTATGGTTCCTTTGACCTGATTAGTATCTGGGGTGATTTGCAACATGTTCCTATTTTGAGTGGTACGGAGGATCTTATTTTTTGGAAGAAAACCCCTAATGGCTTGTTCACTACTAAATCAGCCTGGGACACTATTAGAAGGACTTCTACTAAGGTGGGCTGGAATAAATATATTTGGTTTGCAGAAAACTTCCCTAAGCATTCTTGCACTGCTTGGAGATGTCTTATGGGTGCTCTCCCAACCAAAGACCAGCTAATTAAGAGGAATATCCATGTTGGACCGAATTGCATTTTTTGTTGGGCTGGAACTGAAAGTCATGAGCATCTTTTCTTCAATTGCTCCTTTTCCTGCAGCATTTGGGGGAGAATTAGTTCCTCTTGCTCACAAGGGGGTGGGGGGCCCACCTCTCTCCAGAATGCGATTGTCTGGCTCTCAAATGTTGGCTGTGCTAATGACAAGATGGACATTATTCCCAAGTTGGCTTTTTGTGCTACTGTGCATTATATTTGGTGGGAAAGAAACTGAAGGCTTTTTGAAAACAAGGTTAGGTCTCATGATCAGATTATTGAGGCTATTAGACTTGATGTGGCTATCAAGTGTGCTGCCTTTTCCATTTCGGTTGTCCAAAATCCCAGAAATCAGTTTCTGGCTAACAGTTGGGGGATTAGGGTGGATTGGAAGGTTATTACACAAAAAACTTGTGCGTGGTTCAGACCTCCAACTCACATGACAACCCTTCATTGTGATGGGTCTTTGACGGCTGATAGAGCTTCTTACGGTGGGATCATTCGTGATGACACAGGGGCTGCTATTATGGCTTATGCTGGGAAGGGGGACGATAATTCTGTTCTTGGCATGGAACTTCTTGCTATCCTTAGGGGAGTCACTTTATGCATTCAAAAGGATCTCCTTCGGGTTTCTATTAGATCTAATTCCAAACTTGCAGTGGATATTTTGAATGGGATAGTGAGCTGTCCTTGGAGCTTGCAGGCCTTAAAGGTCTGAATCACATCTCTAATGGAGCAATTGCAACGTAAGGAGATTAGACATGTTTGGAGGGAGCTCAACCAACCGGTAGACTTTGTTGCAGCCATTGACACTGGGGATGGGGAATCTTTTTTCTACCCCAGGATTTCCCCCCGGACTTAGCGGAGTTGATCAAGAATGACTCAGACCGTAAGACCTACTTTAGCACCCCTTCACATTGAGTAGTAGGCCCCTGTTGTTTGGGGCTGTATCACCGAGGGCTTGTCCTCGGTTCGCTCTGGAGCTCTCCTTCCCCTCTTAGGCCTGTCTAAGGGGAGGGGGGAAGGGCTGCCATTTTATGTATTTTATTTCTTCTTTTTTCTGTCTTAATACAATCATACTTACCTACAAAAAAAAAAAAGGCATCGATTCGGAGGTCACGACCCACAACATCGTATCTACACGTCTAATAAGAGAAAAGGACACTTTTTAGAAAATGCCAAACCCAAAAAAGTACAGAAATGCCCCCAAATAACCCTAAACGACCCACCCAGTCTGGTTTAAACTGAAAATGAACATATGTCGAAATAGGTATCGATTCGAAGGTCACGACCCTCAACATCGCATCCACACCTCTAATAAGAGATAAGGACACATTTTAAAAAATCCCAAGCCCAAAAAGGTACAAAAATTCCTCCAAATAACCCAAAATGACCCACCCGGTCTGGTTTCAATCGAAAATGAACATATGCCGTAATAGGTATCGATTCGAAGGTCACGACCCTCAACATCGCATCCACACATCTAATAATAGACAACGACACTTTTTAGAAAATACCAAACCCAAAAAAGTACAGAAATGCCCCCAGATAAATCCAAATAACCCACCCGGTCTGGTTTAAATCGAAAATGAACATATGTCAAAATAGGTATCGATTCAAAGGTCACGACCTTGAACATCGCATCCATACGTCTAATAAGAGATAAGGACACTTTTTAGAAAATCCCAAGTCTAAAAAAGTACCGAAATGCCCCCAAATAACCCCAAATGACCCACCCGGTCTTGTTTAAACAAAAAATGAACATATGTCCAAATTGGCATCGATTCGTAGGTCACGACCCTCAACACCGCATCCACTCGTCCAATCAGAGGTACGAACACTTTTTAGAAAATCCTAAGCCCAAAAAAGTACAGAAATGCCCCCAAATAACCCATAACGACCCACCCGGTCTTGTTTAAACCAAAAATTAACATATACCGAAATAGGAATCGATTCGAATTCGAAAGATTTTTTCTATTGAGGAGAGAGAAGCTCTGGCGATTTTGAGAGTGAGGGTCTAGGTGGTTGCTCTTGGTGATGGCCGGCAGGCCATTAGCTCCGGCTAATGGTCTTCCCCCTCTTCTCAGTCCGAGAGGGAGGGATGGTGGGGGGAGTGTGAGTGGTTCGGGTGAGGGTGGTGATGGAGCGGCTGCCCTTGGTGGTTTGGAGGGTGGTGAGTGGCCTGTTCTTGGTGGTTCTGTAGGTGGTGCTGATGTTTTGGGCTTGGATGTTTCGGTGGTGCAAGGTGAAGGCAATGGTGGTAGGCTGCTGCATGTTGGAGGCCCTTCGGCTGCGGGGGAAAATACTCTTGTTTTGGATGATCCGTTGGAGGAGGGTGCTGGTTCTGGAGTTCTTTTACAACAGCAGGAAGGTTCTTCAAGTGGTGCATATGAGAAGACAAGGAAGAATGTTGGTGTTCCATGGTCAGCCCTCTTTTCCTCTTCTTCTCCTTCGATGTATGGAATGGGCTGAAACTGTCTTATATTGAACCTGAAGAGATTGATGGTGCTTTGGCTGCGAAATGCCCGGATTCGATGATTAAGAAAGGTCTTGAGAAGTGGAAGAACACCCTTATGGGGCACTTTATTGGGGGCAGGCCTAGCTTTATTTTTGCCCGGGATATGTTGTTGAAACAATGGAAGATTGCAGGCCATGTTGAGGTTAATTTATTAGACAGTGGAATTTTCATTTTTCGTTTTAACCTTGAAGATGACAAGACTAAAGTTCTCGAAGGGGGGCCATGGTATGTTCAAAGAAGACCGATGATTCTGCGCCCTTGGAGTCCAGATGCTTGCTTGGATAGGGTTGATTTATGTTCTGTCCCGGTTTGGATTTCTCTTCCCAACCTTCCGTTTCACTTCTGGTCTTCTGAGGCTCTTAGTTTGATTGGGAGTGTCATTGGAAAGCCTATTGTGACTGACAAAATGACTAGATCCATGGAGAGGCTGTCCTATGCTCGCTTGTGTGTGGAAGTTGCTGCGGACAAAGATCTTCCCTCTTCCATTCCAGTTTATAGAGATGATGGCTTTGCTTTCAATCAACGTGTGGCTTATGATTGGAAACCTCCCCATTGTAAGCATTGCAGGGTTTTTGGGCATCTTATTGATTCTTGTAAGTTTGTTAGCCGCATTCCAAACCAGAAACATTCGAAAACTAAGCAGGAATGGCGGGTGAAGGGTGATGCCGGAAAAGAAGGTGGTGATTTTGCCGGAACTGAGGCTGGACAGCCGGCCAGGCAGGCTGGAATTGGAATTTCATATTCGAATTGGGTTTCCTTAATTGCTCACAATAATAAAGGGAAGGGGGTTACCCAATCTTTGGGCCATGATAACAGTTTTGGCAAGATTATTTCGAGAAATTCTGAGTCAATTGGAGGACAGAATATTGTCAAAGAAGTTTCCCAATCCAACGCTTTTGCCTTGTTGGAAAATCTGACGGAGGAGGTGCATTATGATCTTACTGAGATGATGCTGGATCCGGATTCCTGTGCCATCCTGTTAGGCAATGATTATGGCCAAGAGGTAGAAGATCCTTCCCCCAGCCATTAGCTATCATTCTTAATTTGGGAATGGAGGGAGATAATGGAGCGGATTTGGCTAGATATGAGAATATTCAGGTGGGAGGATTTGATGGAGATTTTTTTGAGGAGGACCCACGGTCAAGAGTGGCTGTCCAGAAAGTGAGTGCAATTTTTAACACTTGCCATATTGAGAAGATCCCTAGTGAGTCTTTTTTAGATAATGGAGAAAGTGATGGGGCTATAGTTGAGCTGGCCATGGCCAATCCTTTGGAATTGAAGAATCCTAATCTGTCTCCATTGGGGAAGGAATTTGGTGAACTGGCTATGAGAAAGGAAGACCCAGTTTTGGAAAGAAATGAAAGTGGAGAAGAGTTGCGGCCTTTGAAAGGAAAAGGGGCAAGCCTGACTCCTACTAAACCCTCAGCCAATTTTGAAAGATTAAAAAAGCAAGTTGCGGAGATTCGGGCAGGCCAAGGGCAGTCTGGGAAAGGTACGGGCCATTTAAATTCTATTTCTTATTCTATTCTGGGCCGACCCACGGGGAGGGGGTCTAAGTTCCAGGCCCAACGGGTTCTCTTAGACCCGAAAGAGTCTAGTGGAGCTAAGGGAGACGGACCTAGTAAAGGGGGAGTTGACGGATCTAACCTTGATGCTAAATGAAGTGTCTAGCTTGGAATGTTAGAGGCATGAATGCCTCAACCAAACGGCTATGGATTAAGAAGGTGTGTAAAGACCATCAAGCTAAATTGGTTTGTCTTCTGGAAACAAAAGTTAAGGCGGACAATTGTGCGACAATTTTTGACAATTTTATTTCAGATTGGAAGTATGTGCACAATGGTGAGTCTGACAACACTGTTCGGATTTGGTTGGGCTGGGATCCGAATTTCTTTAAGGTGGAAGAAATTCAAAAATCTAAGCAATTTATGAATGTCAAGGTGTCGATTGTGGGAACCCATGCCTCTTTCCTCTGTACTGTAGTGTATGCTCTTAATATTGTGGCTGGTAGGAAGGTTTTGTGGGAGGATGTGGGGACTTTTGCTAGTGCTATTGTTTCCCCTTGGGCTGTTTTGGGGGATTTTAATGTTATCCGAAATCAAAATGAGAAAATAGGTGGTGACCCTGTTCGGTTGGAGGCTATGGATGACTTGAACAATTTTATTGATGACTTTGGGTTGATTGACCTGAAGTGGAAAGGGGAAGCTATGACCTGGAATAATAGACAAAGTGGTGATACTCGAATCTGCTGTAAGCTAGATAGGGTGATGGTGAATCTGGCTTGGATGGATGTGTTTAGATCTTCAGAAGCTACCTTCCACCCTCCTGGTCTCTCTGACCATTCTCCAGTGGTGGTGGGTGTGTTAGATGAGACTAACTTTGGCCCTAAACCTTTCAGGTTTTTTGAAGCTTGGATTGGTAGAGAAGGGTTTGATGATTTGGTGCGGAAGGGATGGGAGCAGCCTGTTAGCATGTCCCTCAATCCTATTCTTCGGTTTGCTGCCCAGTTAAGGAATGTTAAGGAGTTGAGGAAGTGGAACAAAGAGTGCATTGGAGATGTTTTTCTTGCGGTAAAGGCTGCGGAGACTGAGCTGTACCAAACCCAATGCAATCTTGGTGAGCACCCTGATGACCCAAATTTGGTTCTTTTGGAGACACAAGCAAAGGTGAAGTTATGGGAAGCCTTGGCTACTGAGGAAAAGTTTTTAAAGAAGAAGTCTAGGGTGAAGCATATTCAGCTGGGGGATGGTAATAATAGTTTCTTCCACAAATCTATGATTTGTAGGCAGCATAGGAAACATATTCTGGAGATTCAAGGGGAAGGAGGAAACATTGTCAAGGACCCTAGCCAAATCAAAGGAGAAGCTGTCTCTTTCTACAAGAAGTTGTTTGGGGCTGATTCGGTTGATAATGGTTTTATGCCCAGTTTGGTTCCCTTGCAGCATGGTCTGTCTCTTGCTCAACAGGAAAGTCTCATTGGAAGGGTGTCCAATAAGGAGATTATGGAGGTTGTGTTTGCTATGAAAAATTCCAAAGCTCCAGGTCCGGATGGGTTTGGGGCTGCGTTCTTCAAACATTCTTGGGATGTGGTTGGTGAAGATTTGACTTTGGCAGTGAAGTGGTTCTTCAGCAAGACTAGTCTTCCTAGTTCGATCAATGCTACGTTTATTAGCCTTATTCCTAAGACAGGTGATGTCTCTTCTTTTGCGGGATATAGGCCCATAGCTCTCTGCAATCTTTTTTATAAGATCATTACAAAAATCTTATCTAATAGATTACAAGGAGTGGTTGGGCAGGTGGTGAGTGACACCCAGTCTGCATTTATCAAGGGAAGGTCTATTGTGGACAACATTCTTGTTTGTCATGATGTGGTCCGAGGGATTGAGCAGAAAGGAACTAGCCCAACAGCAGTTTTGAAGATTGATCTCCATAAAGCTTATGACTCCCTTAGTAGGAAATTCTTGTTTGAGATTATGGAAAGAATGGGTTTTCCTCAGAAGTTCATTGGTTGGGTGAAGGCTTGTGTTGACACTCCCTGTTTTTCCATCTTATTAAAGGGAGTCCAGCTAGTTATTTCAAAGGGGGAAGGGGAATTCGGCAGGGGGACCCCATCTCTCCCTATTTGTTCACCATTGCTATGGAGGGATTTTCAGCCTTGATGAGGAATTTGGAGGTTGAGGGTAGGATTAGTCTTCTCCCCAGATGCAAGAGTTCCCACCTCTCGCACCTTATCCTTGCAGATGATTTGATGATTTTTGTGAAGGCTTCCACGGATTCTATGTCGGCCTGCCTGGGGGCCTTGGATGAGTTTCATACCTACTCTGGGTTGAAGCTCAACAGGGCTAAGTCCTCTACTATTTTAGGGGGCCTCACCCACACGGCCAGACTGCAACTTTTGGAATTAACGAATTTTGTGGATACCAAGTTACCTATCCGGTATCTAGGTGTTCCACTCATTTCTCGCAAGCTGGCTTTTGCAGATTGTTCCTCTATTTTGGATCGAGTGCGGAGTAGACTTGATGGTTGGAAAGCACGTCTTTTATCCTTTGCAGGGCGGCTACAACTCTTGAGCTCTATTCTTCAAGGATGCTACATTTATTGGTCAGGGATTTTTGGACTGCCTGGTGCTCTCAAGAGAAAGCTGGATTCCATCTTCTCCAAGTTCCTTTGGTCTGGTCCATCTCTTCAACGTAAGGTACATTATATTTCTTGGGAGAAGATTTGCAAACTTAAGGCTGAAGGGGGCCTTAGTATAAGAAGAATTTCAGATATGAATACTACAGGTATTCTTAAGCAAATCTGGTGGATTGCCTCTAAGAAGGACAGTCTTTGGGTTAGGTGGGCCTATACCTGCTATCTAAAAAATGACTCTATTTGGACTGTTAAGGTTCCCCCAAACTGTACTTGGGTTTGGCAAAAAATTCTCAAATTTAGAGATTTGGTTGAGCAACACACTTCCATCATATTATGGGGAATGGCCAATCTACTAGACTTTGGCTATATAATTGGCATCCTAAAGGGGTTTTGATTAAAAGGTATGGGGATCGAGTCTGATATGATGCTGGTTCTACCTAGCTTGCCTTGGTTTCAGACTTCATTAGGGGTGGTCTTTGGCATTTGCCCCCTCAGGGCTCTTTTGACCTGATTACTATTTCGAGTGATCTCCCTAGTATTCCCATTGTGAATGGGAAGGAGGATATTATTGTTTGGAAGGAAACCCCTAATGGCCTCTTTACTACTAAATCGGCTTGGGAACTTGTGAGAGGTGGAGCTACTAAGGTGGTTTGGCATAAGCTTGTTTGGTTTCCTGGTTTTTTATCTAGGCACTCCTGCACTACCTGGAGATGCCTTATGGGAGGGCTCTCAACAAAGGACCAACTTATTAGAAGGAATATTGTAGTTGGGCTGAATTGCGTCCTGTGTTGGGGGGGTTTGGAGAGCCATGCCCATCTATTTTTTGACTGTCCCTTTTCTAAAACCATATGGGATAGGGTTAGTTCTATGTGCTCTCAAAGTGGCAAAGGTCCTGCTGGCCTGTCTGATGTGGTTAATTGGCTCTCTCATGTGGCTTGTGCTAATGACAAGTTAGATGTCATTCCCAAATTGGCTTTCTGTGCGACGGTTTATCATGTTTGGTGGGAGAGAAATCAACGCCTCTTTAGTAATCAATCAAGATCTTATGGTAAAATCCTTCAAGACATCAAGTTTGATGTGGTTACTAAAGGCTCTTTCTGTCCGATTGTGGCTGCCCATACCCCTAGAAATCAGTTTTTGGTTGAAATGTGGCCAGGTGCAATGGGCTGTCTCGGTCCCCAAAGCTTGTTCTTGGCCGAAACCCCCTGCTCACTTAGTCACGCTCCATTGTGATGGCTCCTTGAATGGAGATAGAGGTGCTTATGGGGGTCTTATTCGTAATACCACAGGAGATCTGGTCTTGGCTTATATGGGTAAAGGTGTGGAAACTTCTGTTCTTAGCATGGAGTTGTTAGCCATTCACAGAGGGGTGGCACTGTGCTTAGAGAGGAATCTTCGACATGTGTCAATCAGATCTGATTCGAAGTTGGCAGTGGAGATTATTACAGGTGTGTTCAGCTGCCCTTGGAATGTATATGTGTTGAAGAACTAGATCAGCTCTAGTCTGAACCAGTTGGCTCGCTATGAAGTGAGGCGTGTTTGGAGGGAGTTGAACCAGCCGGAAGATTTTATTGCTTCCATTGATTGTGAGGGTAGGGAAACAATTCTATATCCTCCTGAGTTCCAGGATGACCTGATGCGGATGATCCATGATGATACTTCAGGTAAGGTCCAGTTTAGGCCTCTGTGATTGGGTCGGGTGGTTATTTCCTTGTATGTCCAAGGGGTTTGTCCTCGGGGGTGTGGGGCTTTTTCCTCCTCCTTAGGTCTGTCTAAGGGGTGGAAGTAGGCTGCTTTCTCTTGTATCTTCTTTTCTTCTTCTATACACACATCTTACTTATCGAAAAAAAAGGTATCAATTCGAAGGTCACGACCCTCAACATTGCATCCACACATCTAATAAGAGATAAGGACACTTTTAAGAAAATACCAAGCCCGAAAAAGAACAGAAAGGCCCCCAAATAACCCCTAACGACCCACCCGGTTTGGTTTAAACCAAAAATGAACATATGCCGAATAGGTATCGAATCAAAGGTCACGACCCTCAACAACGCATCCACACATCTTATAAGAGATAAGGACACTTTTTAGAAAATACCAAACCCAAAAAAGTACAGAAATGCCCAAAAAAAACCCCAAACATCCCACCCGGTCTTGTTTAAACCGAAAATGAACATATGTCAAAATAGGTATCGATTCAAAAATCACGACCCTCAACATCGCATCCACATGTCTAGTAAGAGATAAGGACACTTTTTAGAAAATACCAAACCCAAAAAAGTACAGAAATGCCCCCATATAACCCCAAACGACCCACCCGGTATGGTTTAAATAAAAAATGAACATATGTCAAAATCGGTATCGATTCGAAGGTCACGACCCTCAACATCGCATCCACACGTCTAATAAGTGAAAAGGAAACTTTTTAGAAAATACCAAACCCAAAAAAGTACCGAAATGCCCCCAAATAAGCCCAAACGACCCACCCGGTCAGGTTTAAACCAAAAATGAACATATGTCGAAATAGGTATCGATTCAAAGGTCACGACCCTTAGCATTGCATCCACACGTCTAATAAGAGATAAGGACACTTTTAAAAAAATCTAAAGCCCAAAAAAGTTCAGAAATGCCCCCAAATAACCCCTAACGACCCACCTGGTCAGGTTTAAACCGAAAATGAACATATGCCGAAATAGGTAACGATTCGAAGGTCACGACCCTCAACATCGAATCCACACATGTAATAAGAGATAAGGACACTTTTTAGAAAATACCAAACCCAAAAAAGAACGGAAATGCTCCCAAATAACCCCAAACAACCCACCTGGTCTGGTTTAAACAAAAAATGAACATAAGTCAAAATAGGTATCGATTCGGAGGTCACGACCCACATCATCGCATCCACACGTCTAATAATAGATAAGGACGCATTTTAGAAAATGCCAAATCCAAAAAATTATAGAAATGCCCCCAAATAACCTCAAATGACCCACACGGTCGGGTTTAAACTGAAAATGAAAATATGTCGAAATAGGTATCGATTCGAAGGCCACGACCCTCAACATCGCATCCACACGTCTAATAAGAGATAATGACACATTTTAAAAAATCCCAAGCCCAATAAAGTACAGAATTTTCTCCAAATAACGCCAAACTACCCACCCGGTCTAGTTTAAACCGAAAATTAACATATGTCGTAATAGGTATCGATTTGAAGGTCGCGAACCTCAACATCGCATCCACACATCTAATAATAGACAAGGTCACTTTTTTAGAAAATTCCAAACCCAAAAAAGTACAAAATGGCCCCCAGATAACCCCAAATGACCCACCCGGTTTGGTTTAAATCGAAAATGAACATATATTGAAATAGGTATCGATTCGGAGGTCAAGACCCTGAACATCGTATCCTTACATCTAATAGACATAAGGACACTTTTTAGAAAATCCCAAGCCTAAAAAAGTACAAAAATAACAGTTTTTTTCATAAGTCCATGCGCAGCAGATTCAATAGAAAGCATATTTGGGAGATTGTTGATCAGAATGGAGTGGTGGTTGATGAACCAAAAAGGATTAAAGAAGAGGCTGTAAAGTTTTATTGTAATTTATTTGGGACTGATTCAATTGATGAGGGAACCTACCCGAATTCTATCCACCTTTCGGGTGCTATTTCTGAAATTCAGATATTGGAATTGGAAAGGGAGATTAGTAGAGAGGAGATCAAGGATGTGGTCTTTGCTATGAAAGATTCTAAGGCCCCAAGGCCTGATGGGTTAGGGGCTAGATTTTACAAAACAACCTGGGAGATTATTAAGGAGGACCTTATCAAGGCTATTAAATGGTTTTTTGAGAACTCCTTTATGCCCTATTCATTAATGCTACCTTTATTTCTCCGATCCCTAAATCGAGATGTTTCCTCCTTTTGGGCTATAGACCCATTGCCCTTTGCAATCGCTTTACAAGATCATTACTAAGATCATCTCTAATAGACTCCAAAAGGTTATCGGCAAGGTGATCAGTTTCAATCAATCAGCTTTTATCAAAGGAAGATCTATAGTTGATAATATTCTTGTTGCCATGATATTGTGAGAGGAATTGAGCGTGACGCAGCCAACCCCTTGTGGTGTTGAAGGTTGATCTCCATAAAGCCTATGACTCCTTGAGCAGAACTTTCTATTTGGAGTGATGGAAAGAATGGGCTTCACAGGAAATTCCTTGGATGGGTTAAGGCTTGTGTTACCACACCCATGTTCTCCATTCTCATTAATGGCAGCCCCACAGGTTACTTCAAGGGAGATAGAGGTATTAGGCAAGGTGACCCGCTCTCTCCTTATTTGTTCACTATTGCCATGAAGCTTTTTCAGGAATTATACGAAGGCTGGAAGTAGATGGTCGAATCAAATTGGTGCCTAGATGTAAAGCTCTACATCTTTCTCACCTTATATTTGCGGATGACCTAATGATCTTTGTGAAGGCCAACCGCGAACTGCTTTTGGCTAGTTTGGGGGTCTTGACGAGTTTGCAGTCTTTCAGGGCTGCATCTCAATAGATCTAAGTCCTCTATTATTGTAGGGGCCTAACCCAAACTAGTAGTATGGAACTTTTGGAATTAACGGGTTTCTCCGAGACCACTCTCCCTATCGGTACCTCGGTGTCCCTCTTGTCTCGGCAGCTGTCCTTGAAAGATTGCAGTCCTATTTTAGATTTGGTTCGAAGGAAATTGGAAGGATGGAAAGCCAGGTTTTTATCTTATGTCGGTGTCTCCAACTTATCTCTTCGTGCTCCAAGAATGCTACATTTCTTGGGCTGGTATTTTTGGGCTGCCAGGTAACCTTATCTCACAGCTTGAGTCCATGTTTTCTAATTTCCTTTGGTCAGGCCCCTCGCTTGAAAGGAAAATGCATTTTATTTCTTGGGATACGGTCTCGCAAGCCTAAAACTCGAAGGAGGTCTTGGCTTAAGCGGGTTAAGGAGATGAATGTGGCTGGTATTATGAAGCAAATCTGGTGGATTGCCTCCAAGCAAAACCGACTTTGGGTGCATTGGGTCCAAGCAGAGGTACCTCAAGCAGAATCGCTTTGGATGATTAAGGTGTTGCAAAATTGCTCTTGGGTTTGGAGGAAAGTTTTGAAATATAGAGATAAGGCATTGCCTTTAATTAATACCTTCATTGGCAATGGCAGATCTACCAAACTTTGGCTCGACAAGTGGCATCCGAGGGAGTCCTTTTTAGTAGGTTTGGTAGTAGATTTGCTATGATGCGGGATCTTATGCGCTTGTAGCCCATCATGCACTTGTCAAGGAAATTGTTCGGGATGGAGACGGCTGCTTGGCCCTTCAACCTCTTTTGACCTTATTGATGTGTGGAGAGCCCCCCCTCCATTGATAAGTTGTATGGTGACAACCCGATTTGGTAGTCTGACGGCAATCCGACAGGTATCTTTTCAACCAAATCGGCTTGGAATGCCACCGTGTGAAGTCCAACCCCGTGGATTGGAGTGAAGCAGTTTGGTTTGAAGGCGCATTAAGTCCCACTCTTTTGTTTCTTGAGGTGTCCGTCGATGCTCTCCCCACTAGGGATAATCTTCTTCACGGGGGATCCGGTTCAACATAGTTATGAGTTTTGTTGGGCTGGTATTGAGAGCGAAACCATCTTTTCTTTGCTTGCCCTTTTTCCATTGATATTTGGAGGAGGATCTTTGGTATGTGTTCTCTTCATGGACAGGCTCCCATGAACATATTTGATGCTCGCCGTTTGGGTTCGATATGCGGCGGAAGAGCGGGGAGCTTAGGTGTGGTTTTAAAGCTTGCATTTTGTGCCCTATCAAGCATATTTGGTTTGAAAGAAATTTCAGAATTTTTCGCCAAAAGGCTAGATCTAAGGATCGATTGTGGAAGCTATCAAGGGGGATGTTAGGTCTACATCACATCTAGTTCTTTGAGTGGGGATCCTAGTCCTGCTAATTCCCACATTGCTTGGCCTGGAACTTGCAAGTTCATTGGACTATTAGGATGCCGAGACCATGCTCGTGGGTCTTACCTCCTAACAATTTGTGGTCCCTTCACTGTGATGGTTCGTTGTTCGATGGTAGAGCTGCTTTTGGAGGAGTGATTCGTAATGCGATTGGACAACCTATAGCTGCATTTGCTAACCAAGGGCTGGAACTTTGCATTCTCTCCATGGAGCTGGCTGCTATACATAGAGGCATCTCCCTTTGCATAGAGAGAGGAATCCTTGATGTTTCTATCAGATCTGATTCCAAGTTGGCGATTGACACTATTTTTGGCAAGGTTTTAGGACCTTGGAAAGTACAACCTCTCAAGAGTAGAATCCTTGCTTTGGCTAATGATTTGAGAATGAAAGAATTCACCCATGTTTGGAGAGAACAAAATCGACCAGCAGATTTTATGGCTGCAGTCCCTTGCGACTCACATGGGGTAGTTTGGGATCCTGGAGATTTCCCCCCTGCCCTTATTGACTACCTTAAGCAGGACTCGGATTTTGTCACTTATTACAGGCCGTAGCCTTTTTGGCTCGGTTCTTGTTTGATGGGGCCTGTCCCATCGTGCTTTGGGTTCTCTTCCCCTTGTCGGGTTCTTAGAGAATGCCTTCTTTTGTAGTTTTTTCCTCCTTTTCTAATACAATCTTCTTACTTATAGAAAAAAAAAAAGTACAAAAATGCCCCCAAATAACCCCAAACGACCCACCCAGTCTGGTTTAAATCGAAAATGAACAGATGCCAAAATAGGTATCGATTCAAAGGTCACGACCCTTAACATCTCATCCACACGTCTAATAAGAGATTAGGACACTTTTACAAAATCACAAACCCAAAAAAGTACTGAAATGCCCCCAAATAGCCCAAAATAATCCACCTGGTCTGGTTTAAACCGAAAATGAACATATGCCAAAATAGGTATCGATGCGAAGGTCTCGACCCTCAACTTCGCATCCACACGTCTAATAAGTGATAAGGACACTTTTTAGAAAATACCACACCCAAAAAAGTACAGAAATGCCCCCAAATAACCCCAAACGACCCACCTGGTCTGGTTTAAACCAAAAATAAACATATGTCGAAATATGAATCGATTTGTAGGTCACGACCCTCAACATCGCATCCACACGTCTAATAAGAGATACGGACACTTTTGAGAAAATACCAAACCTAAAAAAGTACTGAACTGCACCCAAATAACCCCAAACGACCCACCCGGTCTGGTTTAAACCGAAAATGAACATATGTCGACATAGGTATCGATTCGTAGGTCAAGACCCTCAACATCGCATCCATAGGTATAACAAGAGATAAGGACACTTTTAAGAAAATCTTAAGCCCAAAAAAGTTCCGAAATAACCCAAAATGACCCACCCGTCAAGTTTAAACCGAAAAAGAACATATGTCGAAATAGGTATCGATTCGAAGGTCATGACCCTCAACATCGCATCCACACATCGAATAAGAGATTAGGACACCTTTTAGAAAATCCCAAACCAAAAAACGTACAGAAATGCCCCCAAATAACTCCAAACGACCCACCTGATCTGGTTTGAAGCGAAAATGAACATATGCCAAAATAGGTATTGATTCGAAGGTCGTGACACACAACATCATATCCAAACGTCTAATAAGAGATAAGGACACTTTTTAGAAAATACGAAACAAAAAAAAGTACAGAAATGCCCCCAAATAATCGTAAACGACCCACCCGGTCTGGTTTAAACCAAAAAGGAACATATGTCGAAATAGGTATCGATTCGAAGGACGCGACCCTCAACATCGCCATCACACGTCCAATAAGAGATAGACACTTTTTAGAAAATCGTAAGCCCAAAAAAGTACAGAAATGTCCCTAAATAACCCCAAACGACCCACCCGGTAACGTTTAAACCAAAAATGAACATAGGTCGAAATAGGTGTCGATTAGAAGGTCACGACCCTCAATATCACACCCACACATATAATAAGAGAGATAAGGACACCTTTACGAAAATACCAAACCCAAAAAAGTACAGAAATGCCTCCAACTAACCCCAAACGACCCAACCGGTCTGGTTTAAACTGAAAATGAACATATGCCAAAAAAGGTATCGATTCGAAGGTCGCGACCCTCAACATCGCATCCACATGTCTAATAAGAGATAAGGACACTTTTTAGAAAATACAAATCCCAAAAATGTACAAAAATGCCCCTAAATAACCCCAAACGACCCACCCGGTCTGGTTAAACCAAAAATAAACATATGTCGAAATAGGTGTCGATTCGAAGGTCACGACCCTCAACATCGCATCCACACGTCTAATAAGAGATAACAATACTCTTTCAAAAATACCAAACCCAAAAAAGTATAGAAATGCCCCCAAATAATCCCGAACGACCCACCTGGTCTGGTTTAAACTGAAAATGAACATATGCCGAAAAAGGTATCGATTCAAAGGTCGCGACCCTCAACATCGCATCCACACGTCTAATAAGAGATAAGGACACTTTTTAGAAAATACAAATCCCAAAAATGTACGAAAATCCCCCCAAATAACCCCAAACGACCCACCCGGTCTGGTTAAACAAAAAATTAACATATGTCAAAATAGGTAACAATTCGAAGTTCACGACCCTCAACATCGCATCCACACGTCTAATAAGAGATAAGGATACTTTTTAGAAAATCCTAAGAGCAAAAGAGTACAGAAATGGCCCCAAATAACCCCAAATGTCCCACCCAGTCTGGTTTAAATAAAAAATAAACATATGCCGAAATAGGTATCAATCCGAAGGTCACGACCCTCAACATCGCATCCACACGTCTAATAAGAGTTAAGGACACTTATTTGAAAATACAATACCCAAAAAAGTACAGAAATGCCCTCAAACAACCCCAAACGACCCACCCGGTCTAGTTTAAATAGAAAATGAATATATGTCGAAATAGGTATCGATTCGTAGGTCACGGCCCTTAACGTTCGAATCCACACGTCTAATAAGAGATAAGGACACTTTTTAGAGAATCATAAACCCAAAAAAGTGCAGAAATGCCCCCAAATAACCCCAAACGATTCACTCGGTCAGGTTTAAAATGAAAATGAACATACGCCAAAATAGGTATTGATTCGAAGGTCATGACCCTCAACTTCGTATCCACACGTCTAATAAGTGATAAAGACACTTTTTAGAAAATACCAAACCCAAAAAAGTATCGAAATTTCCCCAAATAACCATAAATGACCCTACCGGTCTGGTTTAAACCAAAAATTAACATTTGTCGAAATAGGTTTTGATTCAAAGGTCACGACCCTCAACATCGCATGCACACATCTAATAAGAGATATTGATACTTTTTAGATAATCCTAGACCCAAAATAGTACGAAAATGCCCCCAAATAACCCCAAACGACCCACCCTGTCAGATTTTAGCCGAAAATGAACATAAGTCAAAATTGGTATCGATTTGAAGTACACGACCCTCAACATCGCTTCCACACGTCTAATAAGGGATAAAGACACTTTTTAGAAAATTCCAAGCCCAAAAGAGTACAAAAATGCCCCCAAATAACCCCAAACGACCCACCCGGTCTGATTTAAACCAAAAATGAACATATGCCGAAATAGGTATCGATTCAAAGGTCACGACCCTCAACATCGCATCCACATGTCTAATTAGAGATAAGGACACTTTTTAAAAAAATACAAAACCCAAAAAGAGTACAGAAATGCCCCAAATAACCCCAAACAACCCACCCGGTCTGGTTTAAACCGAAAATGAACATATGTCAAAATAGGTGTTGATTCATAGGTCACGACCCTCAACACCGCATCCACACATCTAATAAGAGATAAAAACACTTTTTAGGAAATCCCAAGCCCAAAAAAGTAGTAAAATGCCCTGAAATAACCCCAAACGACCCACTCGGTCTGGTTTAAACGAAAAATGAACATATGTCGAAATAGGTACCGATTCGAAGGTCACGACCCTCAACATCGCATCAACATGTCTAATAGGAGATAAAGACACTTTCTAGAAAATCCCTAGCCCAAAAGATTACAGAAATGCCCCGAAATAAACCCAAATGACCCACCCGGTCTGATTTAAACCAAAAATGAACATATGCCAAAATAGGTATCGATTCGAAGGTCACGACTCTCAACATCGCATCCACACGTCTAATAAGAGATAAGCACACATTTTAGAAAATGTAAAACCAAAAAAAGTATAGAAATGCCCCCAAGTAACCCAAAATGACCCACCCGGTCTGGTGTAAACTGAAAATGAACATAGGCAGAAATAGGTATCGATATGAAAGTCACGCCCCTCAACATTGCATCCACACGTCTAATAAGTGATAAGGACACTTTCTTGAAAATACCAAACCCAAAAAAATATGGAAATGCCCCCAAATAACCCCTAACGAACCACCCGGTCTGGTATAAATCGAAAATGAACATATTTCGAAATAGGTATCGATTCTAAGGTCCCGACCCTCAACATCGCATCCACACGTCTAATAAGAGATATGGACACTTTTTAGAAAATCTTAAGCCCAAAATAGTACAAAAATGCCCCGAAATAACCCCGAACGACCCACCTAGTCGGGTTTAAATTGAAAATGAACATATGTAAAAATAGGTATCGATTTGATGGTCTCGACCCTCAACATCGCATCCACACATCTAATAAGAGATAAGCACACTTTTTAGAAAATACAAAATAAATAAAAATACAGAAATGCCCCCAAATAACACCAAACGATCCACCCGGTCTGGTTTAAACCGAAAATGAACATACGTCGAAATAGGTATCGATTAGAAGGTCACGACCCTTAATATCGCATCCACACGTCTAATAAGAGATAAGTACACTTTTTAGAAAATCATAAGCCCAAAAAAGTATAGAAATGCCCCGAAATAACCCGAAACGACACATCCGGTGTCGTTTAAACCAAAAATGAACATAAGTCGAAATAGGTATCGATTCGAAGTTCACGACCCTCAACATTGCATCCACACATCTAATAAGAGATAAGGACACTTTTTAGAAAATACCAAACCCAAAAAGGTACAGAAATAACCCCACACAACCCACCCGATCTAGTTTCAACCGAAATGAACATATGTCGAAATAGGTATCGATTCGAAGGTCACTACCCGCAACATCGCATCAATAAGGACACTTTTTAGAAAATACCAAACCCAAAAACGTACAGAAATCCCTTGAAATGACCCCAAATGACCCACCCGGTCTGGTTTAAACCGAAAATGAACATATGTCGAAATAGGTATCGATTCGAAGGTGACGACCCTCAACCTCGCATCCACACATCTAAAAAGAGATAAGGACAGTTTTTAGAATATCCCAAACCCATAAATCTATAGAAATGCCCCCAAATAACCCCAAACGACCCACTAGGTCTGGTTTAAATCGAAAGTGAACATATGTCGAAATAGGTATCGATTCGAAGGTCCCGACCCTCAACATCGCATCCACACATCTAATAAGAGACAAGGACACTTTTTAGAATATCTTAAGCCCAAAAAGGTACAGAAATGCCCCAAAAAAACCCAAATGACCCACCCGGTGTGGTTCAAACCGAAATTGAACATATGTCGAAATAGGTATCGATTCGAAGGTCATGACCCTCAACATCGTATCCACACATCTAATAAGTGATAAGGACACTTTTAAGAAAATACCAAGCCCAAAATGAGTACAGAAATGCCCCCAAATAACACCAAACGACCCACCCGACCTGGTTTAAACAAAAAATGAACATATGTCGAAATAGGTATCGATTCAAAGGTCACGACCGTCAACATCGCATTCACACGTATAATAAGAGATAAGGACACTTTTTAGAATATCATAAACCCATAAAACTATAGAAATGTCCCCAAATAACCCCAAACGACCCACTAGGACTGGTTTAACCCAAAAATGAACCTATGTCGAAATAGGTATCGATTTGAACGTCACGAACCTCAGTATCGCATCCACACGACTCTAATAAGAGATAAGGACACATTTTAGAAAATCCCAAGCCCAAAAAGAGTACAAAAATGCCTCCAAATAACCACAAACGATCCACCCGGTCTGGTTTATATAAAAAATGACATATGTCGAAATAGGTATCGATTTAAAAGTCACGACCCTCAACATCGCATCCACACATCTAGTAAGAGATAAAGACAATTTTCCGAGAATGCCAAACCCAAAAAAGTATAGAAATTCCCTCAAATAACCCCAAACGACCAACCCGGTCTGATTTAAACCAAAAATGAACATATGTCAGAATAGGTATCGATTCGAAGGTCACGACCCTCACCATCGCATCCACACATCTAATAAGTGATAAGGACACTTTTTAGAAAATACCAAACCCAAAAAATTGCAAAAATGCCTCAAAATAACCCCAAACGACCCACCCGGTCTAGTTTAAAGCGAAAATGAACATATACATAAATAGGTATCGATTCAAAGGTCACGGCCCACAACATCGCATCCACACATCTAATAAGAGATAAGGACAATTTTTAGAAAATACCAAACCCAAAAAAGTACAGAAATGCCCCAAATAACCCCAAACGACCCACCCAGTCTAGTTTACATTGAAAATGAACATAGGCCAAAATAGGTATCGATTCGAAGGTCACGACCCTCAACATCGAATCCACACGTCTAATAAGAGATAAGGACACTTTTTAGAAAACACCAAACCTAAAAACGTACAGAAATGCCTTGAAATGACCCCAAACGACCCACCTGGTCTGGTTTAAATAAAAAATGAACATATGTCGAAATAGGTATCGATTCGAAGGTCAAGACCCTCAATATCGCATCCACAATCTAATAAGTGAAAAGGACAGTTTTTAGAAAAAACTAAGCCCAAACAGAGTACAGAAATGCCCCCAAATAACCTCAAACGACCCAGCCGGTCAGGATTAAACAAAAATTGAACATATGTTGAAATAGGTATCGATTGAAAGGTCATGACCCTCAACCTCGCATCCACACGTCAAATAAAAGATAAGGACACTTTATAGAATATCCCAAACCCATAAATCTATAAACATGGCCCCAAATAACCTCAAACGACCCACTAGGTCTGGTTTAAATCGAAAATGAACATATGTCGAAATAGGTATCTATTCGAAGGTCCCGACCCACAACATCGCATCCACACATCTAATAAGAGATAAGGACAGTTTTTAGAAAATACCAAACCCAAAAAAGTACAGAAATGCCCTAAATAACCCCAAATGACCCACCCAGTCTGGTTTACATTGAAAATGAACATAGGCCGAAATAGGTATCGATTCAAAGGTCACAACCCTCAACATCGCATCCACAATTCTAATAAGAGATAAGGACACTTTTTAGAAAATACCAAACCTAAAAAAGTATAGAAATGCCCTGAAATGACCCCAAACGACCCACCTGGTCTGGTTTAAATTGAAAATGAACATATGTCAAAATAGGTATCAATTCGTAGGTCAAGACCCTCAACATCGCATCCACAATCTAATAAGTGATAAGGACACTTTTTAGAAAATACTAAGCCCAAACAGAGTACAAAAATGGCCCCAAATAACCTCAAACGACCCAGCCGGTCAGGCTTAAACAAAAATTGAACTTATGTTGAAATAGGTATCGATTGAAAGGTCACGACCCTCAACATCGCATCCACATGTCTAATAAGAGATAAGGATACTTTTTAGAATATACCAAACCCAAAAAATTGTAGAAATGCCCCCAAATAACCCGAAACGACCCACTAGGTCTGGTTTAAATCGAAAATGAACCAATGTCGAAATAGGTATCGATTCGAGCGTCACAACCCTCAACATCGTATCCACACGTCTAATAAGAGATAAGCACACATTTTAGAAAATCACAAGCCCAAAAAGAGTACAGAAATGCTCCCAAATAACCCCAAACGACCCACCAGGTCTGGTTTAAACAAAAAATAAACATATATCAAAATAGGTATCAATTCAAAGGTCACGACCCTCAACCACGCATCCACACGTCTAATAAGAGATAAGGACACTTTATAGAATATCCCAAACCCATAAATCTATAGAAATGCCCCCAAATAACCTCAAACGACCCACTAGGTCTGGTTTAAATTGAAAATGAACATATGTCGAAATAGGTGTCGATTCAAAGGTCCCGACCCTCAACATTGCATCCGCACATCTAATAAGAGACAAGGATACTTTTTAGAAAATCTTAAGCCCAAAAAAGTACAGAAATGCCACGAAAAAACCCCAAACGACCCACCTGGTGTGGTTTAAACCGAAATTGAACATATGTCAAAATAAGTATCGATTCGAAGGTCACGACCCTAAACATCGCATCCACACATCTAATAAGTGATAAGGATAATTTTAAGAAAATACCAAGCCCAAAAAGAGTACAGAAATGCCCCCAAATAACACCAAACGACCCACCCCATCTGGTTTAAACAAAAAATGAACATATGTCGAAATAGGTATCGATTTGAAGGTCCCGACGCTCAACATTGCATCCACACATCTAATAAGAGACAAGGATACTTTTTAGAAAATCTTAAGCCCAAAAAAGTACAAATATGCCCCGAAAATACCCCAAACGACCCACCCAGTGTGGTTTAAACCGAAATTCAACATATGTCGAAATAGGTATCGATTCGAAGGTCACGACCCTCAACATCGCATCCACACATCTAATAAGTGATAAGGACACTTTTAAGAAAATACCAAGCCCAAAAAGAGTATAGAAAAGCCCCCAAATAACACCAAATGACCCACTCGGTCTGGTTTAAACAAAAAATGAACATATGTTGAAATAGGTATCGATTCAAAGGTCACGACCCTCAACACCGCATCCACACGTATAATAAGAGATAAGGACACTTTATAGAATATCATAAACCCATAAAACTACATAAATGCCCCCAAATAACCCCAAACAACTCCCTAGGTCTGGTTTAAACTGAAAATGAACCTATGTCGAAATAGGCATCGATTCGAACGTCACGAACCTCAGCATCGCTTCCACACATCTAATAAGTGATAAGGACACTTTTAAGAAAATACCAAACCCAAAAAAGTGGAGAAATGCCTCAAAATAACCCCAAACGACCCACCCGGTCTGGTTTAAAGCAAAAATGAACATATACCTAAATAGGTATCGATTCAAAGGTCACGGCCCACAACATCGCATCCACATATCTAATAAGAGATAAGGACAATTTTTAGAAAACACCAAACCCAAAAAAAGTACAGAAATGCCCCAACTAACCCCAAACGACCCACCCAGTCTAGTTTACATTGAAAATGAACATAGGCCAAAATAGGTATCGATTCGAAGGTCACGACCCTCAACATCGCATCCACACGTCTAATAAGAGATAATGACACTTTTTTGAAAATCCCAAACCTAAAAACGTACAGAAATGCCCTGAAATGACCCTAAAAGGTATCGATTGAAAGGTCACGACCCTCAACATCGCATCCACATGTCTAATAAGAGATAAGGACACTTTTTAGAATATACCAAACCCAAAAAATTGTAGAAATGCCCCCAAATAACCCGAAATGACCCACTAGGTCTGGTTTAAACCAAAAATGAACCAATGTCAAAATAGGTATCGATTCGAACGTCACAACCCTCAACATCGCATCCACACGTCTAATAAGAGATAAGCACACATTTTAGAAAATCACAAGCCCAAAAAGAGTACAAAAATGCTCCCAAATAACCCCAAACGACCCACCAGGTCTGGTTTAAACAAAAAATAAACATATATCAAAATAGGTATCGATTCAAAGGTCACGACCCTCAACCTCGCATCCACACGTCTAATAAGAGATAAGGACACTTTATAGAATATCCCATACCCATAAATCTATAGAAATGCCCCCAAATAACCTCGAATGACCCACTAGGTCTGGTTTAAATTTAAAATGAACATATGTCGAAATAGGTGTCGATTCGAAGGTCCCGACCCTCAACATTGCATCCACACATCTAATAACAGACAAGGATACTTTTTAGAAAATCTTAAGCCCAAAAAAGTACAGAAATGCCATGAAAAAACCCCAAACGACCCACCTGGTGTGGTTTAAACCAAAATTGAGCATATGTCAAAATAGGTATCGATTCGAAGGTCACGACCCTAAACATCGCATCCACACATCTAATAAGTGATAAGGACAATTTTAAGAAAATACCAAGCCCAAAAAGAGTACAGAAATGCCCCCAAATAACAGCAAACGACCCACCCAGTTTGGTTTAAACAAAAAATGAACATATGTCGAAATAGGTATCGATTTGAAGGTCCCGACCCTCAACATTGCATCCACACATCTAATAAGAGACAAGGATACTTTTTAGAAAATCTTAAGCCCATAAAATTATAGATATGCCCCGAAAATACCCCAAACTACCCACCCAGTGTGGTTTAAACCGAAATTGAACATATGTCGAAATAGGTATCGATTCGAAGGTCACGACCCTCAACATCGCATCCACACATCTAATAAGTGATAAGGACACTTTTAAGAAAATACCAAGCCCAAAAAGAGTACAGAAAAACCCCCAAATAACACCAAATGACCCACCCAGTCTGGTTTAAACAAAAAATGAACATATGTCAAAATAGGTATCGATTCAAAGGTCACGACCCTCAACACCGCATCCACACGTATAATAAGATACAAGGACACTTTTTAGAATATCATAAACCCATAAAACTACAGAAATGCCCCCAAATAACCCCAAACAACCCCCTAGGTCTGGTTTAAACCGAAAATGAACCTATGTCAAAATAGGCATCGATACGAACGTCACGAACCTCAGCATCGCTTCCACACGAGTCTAATAAGAGATGAGGACACATTTTAGAAAATCCCAAGCCCAAAAAGAGTACAAAAATGCCCCCAAATATCCCCAAACGACCCACCCCTACTGGTTTAAACAAAAAATGACATATGTAAAAATTGGTATCGATTTAAAAGTCACGACCCTCAACATCCCATCCAGACATCTAATAAGAGATAAGGACAATTTTTTGAAAATACCAAACCCAAAAAAGTACAAAAATGCCTCCAAATAACCCCAAATGACCCACCCGGTCTGGTTTAAATTGAAAACGAACATAGGCCGAAATAGGCATCGATTCGAAGGTCACGACCCTCAACATCATATCCAGATGTCTAATAAGAGATACCGACACTTTTAAGAAAATACCAAACCGAAAACCGTACATAAATGCCCTGAAATGACCCCAAAAGACCCACCCGATCTGGTTTAAACCAAAAATGAACATATGTCGAAATAGGTATCGATTTGATGATCAAGACCCTTAACATCGCATTCACACATCTAATAAGTGATAAGGACACTTTTTAGAAAATACCAAGCCCAAAAAGAGTACAGAAATGCCCCCAAATAACCTCAAACGCCCCAGCCGGTCTGGTTTAAACAAAAATTGAACATATGTTGAAATAGGTATCGATTGAAAGGTCACGACCCTCAACATCGCATCCACACGTCTAATAAGAGATAAGGACACTTTTTAGAATATGCCAAACCCAAAAAACTATAGAAGTACCCCCAAATAACCCAAACGACCCACTAGGTCTGGTTTAAACCGAAAATGAACCTATGTCGAAATAGGTATCGATTCGAACGTCACGACCCTCAACATCACATCCACATGTCTAATAAGAGATAAGCACACATTTTAGAAAATCCCAAGCCCAAAAAGAGTACAAAAATGCTCCTAAATAATCCCAAACGACCCACTCGATCTGGTTTAAATAAATAATGAACATATGTCAAAATAGGTATCGATTCAAATGTCACGACCCTCAACCTCGCATCCACACGTCTAATAAGAGACAAGGACACTTTTTAGAATATCCCAAACCCATAAAACTAAAGAAATGCCCCCAAATAACCCCAAATGACCCACTAGGTCTTGTTTAAATTGAAAATGAACATATGTCGAAATAGGTATCGATTCGAAGGTCCCGACCCTCATCATCGCATCCACACGTCTAATAAGTGATGTGGACACTTTTTAGAAAATACCAAGCCCAAAAAGAGTACAGAAATGCCCCCAAATAACCTTAAACGGCACAGCCGGTTTGGTTTAAACAAAAATTGAACATATGTTGAAAAAGGTATCGACTGAAAGGTCACGACCCTCAACATCGCATCCACACGTCTAATAAGAGATAAGGACACTTTTAGAACATTCCAAAGCCAAAAAACTATAGAAATGCCCCCAAATAACCCCAAAAGACCCACTAGGTCTGGTTTAAACCGAAACTGAACCTATGTTGAAATAGGTATCGATTTGAACGTCACGAACCTCAACATTACATCCACACGTTTAATAAGAGATAAGGACACATTTTAGAAAATCCCAAGCCCAAAAAGCGTACAGAAATGCTCCCAATTAACCCTAAACGACCCACACGGTCTAGTTTAAACAAAAAATGAACATATGTCGAAATAGGTATCGATTCGAAGGTCACGACCCTCAACATCGCATCCGGATGTCTAATGAGAGAAAAGGACACCTTTTAGAAAATCCTAAGCCCAAAAAACTATGAAAATGCCCCTAAATAACCTCCAACGACCCACCCGGTTTGGTTTAAACCCAAAATGAACATATATCGAAATAGGTATCGATTCGAAGGTCACAACCCCCAACATCGCATCCACACGTCTAATAGAGAATAAGGACACTTTGTAGAAAATCTCATGCCCAAAAAAGTTTAGAAATGGCCCAAATAACCCCAAACGACCCACCCGATCTGGTTTAAACCAAAAATGAACATATGTCGAAATAGGTATCGATTCGAAGGTCAATACCATCAACATTGCATCCACACGTTTAATAACAGATGAGAATACTTTTACAAAAATCCTAACCCTAAAAAAGTACCGAAATGCCACCAAATAACCCCAAACGACCCACCCGGTCAGGTTTAAACTGAAAATGAACATATGCCGAAATACGTATCGATTCAAAGGTCACCACCCACATCATTGCATCCGCACGTCTAGTAAGAGACAAGGACACTTTTTAGAAAATCCACAGCCCAAGAAAGTATAGAAATGCCCAAATAACCCTTAACGACCCACCCGGTCTGATTTAAACAAAAAATGAACCTATGTGGAAACAAGTATCGATTCGAAGGTCATGACCATCAACACCGCAACCACAAGTCTAATAAGTGATAAGGACATTTTTTAGAAAATCCCATCCCAAAAAAGTATAGAAATGCCCCCAAATAACCCCCAACGACCCACCTGGTTTGGTTTAAATCGAAAATAAATATATACAAAAGTAGGTATCGATTCTAAAGTCACCACCCTCAACATCGCATCCACACGTCTAATAGGAGATAAGGACACTTTTTTTATAAGACCAAATCCTAAAAACTACAGAATTGCCTCCAAATAATCCCAAACGACCCACCCAGTCTGGTTTAAACCAAAAATGAACATATGTCAAAATAGGTCTCGATTCGAAGGTAGCGACCCTCAACATTGCAACCACACGTCCAATAAGAGATAAGGACACTTTTCAAAAAATCCCAAGACCAAAAAAGTACAGAATTGTCCCCAAATAACCCCAAACGACCCACCTAGTCTGATTTAAATAAAAAATGTACATATATCAAAATCGGTATGATTCGAAGGTCACGACCCTCAACATCGCATCCACATGCCTAATAAGAGATAATGACACTTTTTAGAAAATCCTAAGCCCAAAAAAGTACAAAAAGGCCCCCAAATAACTCCAAACAACACATCCAGTCTGGTTTAAACCAAAAATGAACATATGCGAAACAAGTATTGATTCGAAGGTCACGTCCCTCAACATCGCATCCACACATCTAATCAGAGATAAAGACACTTTTTAGAAAATACCAAAACAAAAAAAGTACAAAAATGCCCCCAAATAACCCAAAACGACCCTCCCGGTCTGGTTTAAACTGAAAATGAATAGATATCAAAATAGGTATCGATTCAAAGGTCACGACCCTCAACATCGCATCCACACATCTAATAAGAGATAACGACACATTTTAAAAAATACCAAACCTAATAAAGTATAGAAACTCCACCAAATAACCCCAAACGACCCACGCGGTCAACTTTAAACCGAAAATGAACATATGCCAAAATAGGTATAGAATCGAAGGTCACAAGCCTCAACATTGCATCCACACGTCTAATAACAGACAATGACACTTTTTAGAAAATACAAAATCCAAAAAAGTACAGAAATGCCCCCAAATAACCCCAAACGACCCACTCGGCTTGGTTTATACCGAAAATGAACATATGCCGAAATAGGTATCGATTCGAAGGTCACGACCCTCAACACCGCATCCACACGTCTAATAAGAGATAAGGACACATTTTAGAAAATACCAAAACCAAAAAAGTACAAAAATACCCCCAAATAATCCCAAACGGCCCACCCGGTCTGGTTTAAAAAAAAAATGAACATATGTGGAAATGGGTATCGATCAAAGGTAATGATCCCCATCATCGCATCCACACGTCTAATAAGAGATAAGGACACTTTTGGGAAAATCCTAAGCCCAAAAAAGTACAGAAATGCCCCCAAATAACCCCAAACGACCCACCTGGTCTGGTTTAAATCGAAAATAAACATATGCAAAAATAGGTATCGATTCGAAGGTCACCAGCCTCAACATCGCATCCACACGCCTAATAGGAAATAAGGACACTTTTTTGATAAGACCAAATCCTAAAAACTACAGAATTCCCTCCAAATAATCCCAAACGACCCACCAAGTCTGGTTTAAACAAAAAATGAACATATGTCAAAATAGGTCTCGATTCGAAGGTAGCGACCCTCAACATTGCAACCACACGTCCAATAAGAGATAAGGACACTTTTCAAAAAATCCCAAGACCAAAAGAGTACAGAATTGTCCCCAAATAACCCCAAACGACCCACCTGGTCTGGTTTAAATAAAAAATATACATATATCGAAATCGGTATGATTAGAAGGTCACGACCCTCAACATCGCATCCACACACCTAATAAGAGATAAGGACACTTTTTAAAAAATCCTAAGCCCAAAAAAGTATAAAAAGGCCCTCAAATAACTCCAAACGACACACCCAGTCTGGTTTAAACCAAAAATGAACATATGCGAAACAAGTATTGATTCGAAAGTCACGTCCCTCAACATCGCATCCACACATCTAATCAGAGATAAGGAGACTTTTTAGAAAATACCAAAACCAAAAAAGTACAGAAATGCCCCCAAATAACCCAAAACGATCCTCCCGGTCAGGTTTAAACTGAAAATGAACAGATGTCGAAATAGGTATCGATTCGAAGGTAACGACCCTCAACATGGCATCCACACGTCTAATAAGAGATAAGGTCACTTTTTATAAAATCCCATGGCCAAAAAAGTACAGAAATGCCCAAATAACCCTAAAAGACCCACCCGATCTGGTTTAAACCGAAAATAAACATATGTGGAAATAGGTATCGATTCGAAGGTCACGACCCTCAACACTGCATCCACACATCTAATAAGAAATAAGGACACTTTTTAGAAAATCCCAGGCCCAAAAAAGTACAGAAATGTCCCCAAATAACCCGAACGATCCACCCGATCTTGTTAAAATAAAAAATGAACATATGTCGAAATAGGTATTGATTCGAAGGTCACGACCCTCAACATTGCATCCACACGTCTAATAAGAGATGGGAATACTTTTTCAAAAATCTCAAGCCCAAAAAAGTACCGAAATGCCCCCAAATAACCCCAAACAACCCACCCGGTCTGGTTTAAACCGAAAATGAACATATACCGAAATAAGTATCGATTCGAAGGTCACGACCCTCAACATCGCATCCACATGTCTAATAAGAGATATAGACACTTTTTAAAAAATACCAAACCCAATAAAGTATAGAAACTCCATTAAATAACCCCAAACGACCCATGCGGTCAACTTTAAATCGAAAATGAACATATGCCAAAATAGGTATAGATTCGAAGGTCACAAGCCTCAACATTGCATCCACACGTCTAATAAGAGGCAAGGACACTCTTTAGAAAATACAAAATCCAAAAAAGTATAGAAATGCCCCCAAATAACCCCAAACGACCCACTCGGCTTGGTTTAAATCGAAAATGAACATATGCCAAAATAGGTATCGATTCGAAGGTCACAACCCTCAACACCGCATCCACACGTCTAATAAGAGACAAGGACACATGTTAGAAAATACCAAAACCAAAAAAGTACAGCAATACCCCCAAGTAACCCCAAACGACCCACCCGGTCTGGTTTAAATAGAAAATGAACATATGTGGAAATGGGTATCGATTCAAAGGTAACGATCCTCATCATCGCATCCACACGTCATATAAGAGATAAAGACACTTTTGGGAAAATCCAAAGCCCAAAAAAGTACAGAAATGCCCCTAAATAACCCCAAACGACCCACCAGGTCTGGTTTAAACAAAAAATGAACGTATGAAGAAATAGGTATCGATTCGAAGGTCACGACCTTCAAAATCGCATCCACACGTCTAATAAGAGAAAATGACACTTTTTAGAAAATACCAAACACAATAAAGTATAGAAATGGCCCCAAATAACCCAAAACGACCCACCCGGTCAGGTTTAAAACGAAAATGAACATATGCCGAAATAGGTATCGATTTGAAGGTCACGACCCTACACATTGCATCCACACGTCTAGTAAAGAGATAAGGTCACTTTTTAGAAAATCCCAAGCCCAAAAAAGTATAGAAAGGCCCCCAAATAACTCTAAAGGACTCACCTGATCTAGTTTAAATCGAAAATGAGCATATGCGGAATAGGTATCGATTCGAAGGTCACGACACTCAACATCGCATCCACACATCTAATAAGAGATAAGCACAATTTTAAGAAAATACCAAACCCAAAAAAGTATAGAAATGCCCCTAAATAACCCCAAATGAACCACCCGGTCTGGTTTAAACAAAAAATGAACATATGTCAAAATACGTATCGATTTGAAGGTAACGACCCTAACCATCGCATCCACACATCTAATAAGAGATAAGGACACTTTTTAGAAAATCCCAAGCTTAAAAAAATACAAAAAGGCCCCCAAATAACTTCAAACGATCCACCCGATCTGGTTTAAATAGAAAATGAACATATGCCGAAATAGGTATCGATTTGAAGGTCACGACCCTCAACATTGCATCCACACGTCTAGTAAAGAGATAAGGACACTTTTTAGAAAATCCCAAGCCCAAAAAAGTACAAAAATGCCCCAAATAACCATAAACTACCCACCCGGTCTGGTTTAAATCGAAAATGAACATATGTGGAAATAGGTATCGATTCGAAGGTCATGACCCTCAACACCGCATCCACTCATCTAATAAGAGATAAGGACACTTTTTAAAAAATCCCATGGCCAAAAAGTATTGAAATGCACTCAAATAACCCAAACGATCCACCCGATCTGGTTTAAATAGGTATCGATTCGAAGGTCACGACCCTCGATTTTGCATCCACACGTCTAATAAGAGATGAGAATACTTTTTCAAAAATCCCAAGCCCAAAAAAATACCGAAAAGCCCACAAATAACCCCAAACGACCCACCCGATTTGGTTTAAACCGAAAATGAACATATTTCGAAAAAGGTATCGATTCGAAGGTAAAGACCCTCAACACGTCTAATAAGAGATAAGGTCACTTTTTAGAAAATCCCAACCCAAAAAAGTATGGAAATGCCCAAATAACCCTAAACGACCCACTCGGTTTGGTTTAAATCGAAAATGAACATACGTGGAAATAGGTATCGATTCGAAGGTCACGACCCTCAACACCGCATCCACACATCTAATAAGAGACAAGGACACATTTTAGAAAATACCAAAACCAAAAAAGTAGAGAAATACCCCCAAATAACCCCAAACGACCCACCCGATCTGGTTTAAATAGAAAATGAACATATGTGGAAATGGGTATCGATTCAAAGGTAACGATCCTCATCATCGCATCCACACGTCTAATAAGAGATAAGGACACTTTTGGGAAAATCCTAAGCCCAAAAAAGTATAGAAATGCCCCTAAATAACCCCAAACGATCCACCCGGTCTGGTTTAAGTCGAAAATGAACGTATGAGAAAATAGGTATCGATTCGAAGGTCACGACCTTCAACATCGCATCCACACGTCTAATAAGAGAAAATGACACTTTTAGAAAATACCAAACACAATAAAGTATAGCAATGCCCCCAAATAACCCAAAACGACCCACCCGGTTAGGTTTAAAACGAAAATGAACATATGCCAAAATAGGTATCGATTAGAATGTCACGACCCTAACCATCGCATCCACATGTCTAATAAGAGATAAGGACACTTTTTAGAAAATCCCAAGCCCGAAAAAGGCCCCCAAATAACTTCAAACGAACCACCCGATCTGGTTTAAATAGAAAATGAACATATGCCAAAATAGGTATCGATTTGAAGGTCACAACCCTACACATTGCATCCACACTTCTAGTAAAGAGATAAGGTCACTTTTTAGAAAATCCCAAGCCCAAAAACGTATAGAAAGGCCCCCAAATAACTCTAAACGACCCACCTGATCTAGTTTAAATAAAAAATGAGCATATGCGGAATAGGTATCGATTCGAAGGTCACGACACTCAACATCGCATCCACACATCTAATAAGAGATAAGCACACTTTTAGAAAATACCAAACCCAAAAAAGTACAGAAATGCCCCCAAATAACCCCAAACGAACCACCCGGTCTGGTTTAAACTAAATATGAACATATGTCGAAATAGGTATCTATTCTAAGGTCACGAGCCTCAACATTGCATCCACACGTCCAATAAGAGATAATGACACTTTTAAGAAAATTCTAAGCCCAACAAAGTACCGAAATGCCCCCAAATAACCCCAAACGACCCACCCGGTCTGGTTTAAATTGAAAATGAACATATGTCAAAATAGGTATCGATTTGAAGGTAACGACCCTAACCATCGCATCCACACATCTAATAAGAGATAAGGACACTTTTTAGAAAATCCGTAGCCCAAAAAAGTATAGAAATGGCCCCAAATAACTCCAAACGACCCACCCGGTCTAGTTTAAACCAAAAATAAATATAGGATGAAATAGTTATCGATTCAAAGGTCACGACCTTCAACATCGCATCCACTTGTCTAATAAGAGATAAGGACACTTTTTAAAAAATCCCAAGCCAAAAGAGTACAAAAAGACCCCAAATAACCTCAAACGACCCACCCGATCTAGTTTAAATAGAAAATGAACATATGCCGAAATAGGTATCGATTTGAAGGTCACGACCCTCAACATTGCATCCACACATCTAGTAAAGAGATAAGGACACTTTTTAGAAAATCCCAAGCCCAAAAAAGTACAAAAATGCCCCAAATAACCATAAACGACTCACCCGGTCTGGTTTAAATTGAAAAATGAACATATGTGAAAATAGGTATCGATTCGAAGGTCACGACCCACAACACTGCATCCACTCGTCTAATAAGAGATAATGACACCTTTTAGAAAATCCCATGGCCAGAAAAGTACAGAAATGCCCCCAAATAACCCCAAACTACCCACCCAATCTGGTTTAAACTAAAAATGAACATATGCGGAACAAGTATCAATTCGAAGGTCACAACCTACAACATCGCATCCACACGCCTAATAAGAGATAATGACACTTTCTAGAAAATCCTAAGCCCAAAAAAGTAGAGAATGGCCCCCAAATAACTCCAAACGACCCACCCGGTCTAGTTTAAACCGAAAATGAACATATACAGAACAGGTATTGATTCGAAGGTCACGTCCCTCGACATCGCATCCGCACATCTAATAAGAGATAAGAACATTTTTTAGAAAATACCAAAACCAAAAAAGTACAGAAATGCCCCTAAATGGCCCAAAACGACCCACCCCGTCTGGTTTAAACTAAAAATGAACATATTTTGAAATTGGTATCGATTCGAAGGTAACGACCCTCAACATCGTATCCACATGTCTAATAAGAGATCAGGTCACTTTTTAAAAAATCCCAAGCCTAAAAAAGTATGGAAATGCCCAAATAACCCTAAACGACCCACCCGGTTTGGTTTAAACCAAAAATGAACATAAGTAGAAATAGGTATCGATTCGAAGGTCACGACCCTCAACACCGCATCCACACGCCTAATAAGAGAGATAAGGACACTTTTTAGAAAATCCCATGCCCAAAAAAGTACAGAAATGCCCCCAAATAGCCCAAACGATCCACCCGGTCTGGTTTAAATAAAAAATGAACATATGTCGAAATAGGTATCGATTCGAAGCTCACGACCCTCAATATTGCATTCACACGTCTAATAAGATATGAGAATACTTTTTCAAAAATCCCAAGCCCAAAAAAGTATCGAAATGCCCCAAAAAAACCCCAAACGACCCACCCGATCTAGTTTAAACTAAACATGAACATATTTCGAAAAAGGTATCGATTCGAAGGTAACGACCCTCAACACGTCTAATAAGAGAAAATATCACTTTTTAGAAAATCCCAAGCCCAAAAAAGTATGGAAATGCCCAAATAACCCTAAACGACCCACCCAGTTTGGTTTAAATCGAAAATGAACATAAGTAGAAATAGGTATCGATTCGAAGGTCACGACCCTCAACATCGCATCCACACGTCTAATAAGAGAGATAAGGACACTTTTTAGAAAATCCCATGCCCAAAAAAGTACAAAAATGCCCCCAAATAACCCAAAGAATCCACCCGGTCCGGTTTAAACAAAAAATGAACATATGCAGAAATAGGTATCGATTCGATAATCACGATCCTCAACATTGCATCCACACGTCTAATAAGAGATGAGAATACTTTTTCGAAAATCCCATGCCCAAAAAAGTACCGAAATGCCCCCAGATAACCCCAAACGACCCACCCGGTCTGGTTTTAACAGAAAATGAACATATTTCAAAATAGGTATCGATTCGAAGGTAAGGGCCCTCAACATCGTATCCACACGTCTAATAAGAGATAAGGTCACTTTTTAGAAAATCCCAAGCCCAAAAAAGTATGGAAATGCCCAAATAACCCTAAACGACCTACCCGATTTGGTTTAAACCAAAAATGAACATTAGTGGAAATAGGTATCGAATCGAAGGTTACGACCCTCAACACCACATCCACACGTCTAATAAGAGAGATAAGGACACTTTTTAAAAAATCCCATGCCCAAAAAGTATTGAAATGCACTCAAATAACCCAAACGATCCACCCGATCTGGTTTAAATAGGTATCGATTCGAAGGTCATGACCCTCGATTTTGCATCCACACGTCTAATAAGAGATGAGAATACTTTTTCAAAAATCCCAAGCCCAAAAAAATACCGAAAAGCCCACAAATAACCCCAAACGACCCACCCGATCTGGTTTAAATCGAAAATGAACATATGCCGAAATACGTATCGATTCGAAGGTCACGACCCTCAACATCGCATCCACACATCTAATAAGAGATAAGGATACTTTTTAGAAAATCCCAAGCCCAAAAAAGTATAGAAATGCCCCCAAATTACCCTAAACGACCCACCCGGTCTGGTTAAAACCGAAAATGAACATATGCAGAATAGGTATTGATTAGAAGGTCACGACCCTCAACATTGCATCCACACATCCAATAAGAGATAATGACAGTTTTAAAAAAATACCAAATCCAAAAAAGTACAGAAATGCCCCCAAATAACCCAAACGACCCACCCGGTCTGGTTTAAACCGAAAATGAACATATGTCGAAATAGGTTTATCCCCCGGACAGTGGGGATGGGGAAACTATTATTTATCCCCCGGACTTTCCTGAAGACCTGATGAGGCAGATTCACAATGATACTGATAGGAAGACCTACTTTAGGATTCCGTGATTGGGTGGGTCTTGCCTTTTCTTTGTATTTTCGAGGGGTCTGTCCTCGGGGGGTGTGGGGCCTCTTCCTCTCCCTTAAGTCTGTCTAAGGGGAGGTGATTGGCTGCCTTCTTTTGTATCTTCTTTTTTCGTTCTATACACTCACATATTACCTATAAAAAAAAAGGTTTCTATTAAAAGGACACGACCCTCCAAATCACATCCACACATCTATTAAGAGACAAGGACACTTTTTACAAAATACCAAACCAAAAAAAGTACCGTAACGCCCCAAAATAACACAAAACGACCCTACCGGCCTGGTTTAAAGCGAAAATGAACATATGTCAAAATTGGTATCAATTCGAAGATAACGACCATCAACATCACATCCACACGTCTAATAAGAGATAAGGACACTTTTCAGAAAATCCCAAGCCCAAAATAGTACAGAAATGCCCCAAATAACCTCAAACGACCCACACAGTCTGGTTTAAATCGAAAATGAACGTATGCCAAAAATGCTATCGATTCGAAGGTCACGACCCTCAACATCGTATCCACACATCCAGTAAGTGATAAGGACATTTTTTAGAAAATCCCATGCCTAAAAAAGTATACAAAGCCCCCAAATAACTCCAAATGACCCACCCGGTCTGGTTTAAACTGAAAATGAACATATGCGGAATAGGTATCGATTCGAAAGTCACGACCCTCACTATCTCATCCACATGTCTAATAAGAGATAAAGACACTCTTTAGAAAGTATCAAACCCAAAGAAGTACAGAAATGCCCCGAAAGAACCCCAAAAGTCATACCCGGTCTGGTTTTAACAGTAAATGAACATATGTCGAAATAGGTATCAATTCGAAAGTCACGACCCACAATATCGCATCCACATGTCTAATAAGAGATAAGGATACTTTTTAGAAAACCACAAGCCTTAAAAAGTACCGAAATGCCCCAAAATAACCCCAAACGACCCACCCGGTCTAGTTTAAATCGAAAATGAACATATGCGAAATAGGTATCGATTAGAAGGTCACGACCCTCAACATCGCATCCACACGTCTAAGAAGAGATAAGGACACTTTTTAGAAAACCTCAAGCCAAAAAAAGTACATAAATGCCCCTAAATAACCCCAAACGACCAACCCGATCTGGTTTAAACCGAAAATCAACATATGCCGAAATAGGTATCGATTCGAAGGTCACGACCCTCAAGATCGTATCCACACATCTAATAGGAGATACGGACACTTGTTAGATAAGACCAAACCCTAAAAACTACAGAAATGGCTCCTAATAATCCCAAACGACCCAACCTATCTGGTTTAAACCAAAAATGAACATATGTCGAAATAGGTATCGATACGAAGCTCACGACCCCCAACATCGCATTCACACGTATATTAAGAGATAAGGAGACTTTTTAGAAAATCTCAGGCCCAAAAAAGTATAGAAAGGCCCCCAAATAACTCCAAACAACCCACCCAGTCTGGTTTAAACCGAAAATGAACATAAGCGGAACAGGTATTGATTCGAAGGTCACGACCCTCAACATCGCATCCACACATCTAATAAGAGATAAGGACACATTTTAGAAAATACCAAACCCAAAAAAGTACAGAAATGCCCCCAAATAACCCCAAACGACCCACCCGGTCTAGTTTAAACCGAAAATGAACATAGGTCAAAATAGGTATCAATTCGATGGTCACGACCCTCAACATCGTATCCACACATCTAATAAGAGATAAGGATACTTTTTAGAAAACCACAAGCCCAAAAAAGTACCGAAATGCCCCAAAATAACCCCAAACGACCTACCCGGTCTGGTTTAAATCGAAAATGAACATATGCGAAATAGGTATCGATTAGAAGGTCACGACCCTCACCATCGCATCCACACATCTAATAAGAGATAAAGACACTTTTTAGAAAATCTCAAGCCAAAAAAAGTACATAAATGCCCCTAAATAACCCCAAATGACCCACCCGGTCTGGTTTAAACCAAAAATCAACATATACCGAAATAGGTATCGATTCAAAGGTCACGACCCTCAAGATCGCATCCACACGTCTAATAGGAGATATGGACACTTGTTAGATAAGACCAAACCCTAAAAACTACAGAAATGGTTCCAAATAATCCCAAACTACCCAACCTGTCTGGTTTAAACAAAAAATGAACATATGTCGAAATAGGTATCGATTCGAAGCTCACGACCCCCAACATCGTATTCACACGTCTAATAACAGATAAGGAGACTTTTTAGAAAATCCCAGGCCCAAAAAAGTATAGAAAGGCCCCCAAATAACTCCAAACAACCCACCCAGTCTGGTTTAAACAAAAAATGAACATAAGCGGAACAGGTATTGATTCGAAGGTCACGACCCTCAACATCGCATCCACACATCTAATAAGAGATAATGACACATTTTAGAAAATACCAAACCCAAAAAAGTACAGAAATGCCCCCAAATAACCCCAAACGACCCACCCGATCTGGTTTAAACCGAAAATGAACATATGTCAAAATAGGTATCAATTCGATGGTCACGACCCTCAACATTGCATCCACGCATCTAATAAGAGATAAGGATACTTTTTAGAAAACCACAAGCCCTAAAAAGTACCGAAATGCCCCAAAATAACCCCAAACAACCCACCCGGTCTGGTTTAAATCGAAAATGAACATATGCGAAATAGGTATCGATTAGAAGGTCACGACCCTCAACATCGCATCCACACGTCTAATAAGAGATAAGGACACTTTTTAGAAAATCACAAGCCAAAAAAAGTACATAAAGGCCCCTAAATAACCCCAAACGACCCACCCGGTCTGGTTTAAATAAAAAATCATCATATGCCAAAATAGGTATCGATTCGAAGGTCACGACCCTCAAGATCGCATCCACACATCTAATAGGAGATATGGACACTTGTTAGATAAGACCAAACCCTAGAAACTACAGAAATGGCTCCAAATAATCCCAAATGACCCAACCTGTCTGGTTTAAACAAAAAATGAACATATGTCGACATAGGTATCGATTCGAAGCTCACGACCCCCAACATCGCATTCACACGTCTAATAAGAGATAAGGAGACTTTTTAGAAAATCCCAAGCCCAAAAAAGTATAGAAAGGCCCCCAAATAACTCCAAACAACCCACCCAGTCTGGTTTAAACCGAAAATGAACATAAGCAGAACAGGTATTGATTCGAAGGTCACGACCCTCAGCATCGCATCCACACATCTAATAAGAGATAAGGACACATTTTAGAAAATACCAAACCCAAAAAAGTAAAGAAATGCCCCCAAATAACCCCAAACGACCCACCCGGTCTGGTTTAAACCGAAAATGAACATATGTCTAAATAGGTATCAATTCGATGGTCACGACCCTCAACATCGCATCCACACATCTATTAAGAGTTAAGGATACTTTTTAGAAAATCCAAAGCCCAAAAAGGTACCAAAATGCCACCAAATAACCCTAAACGACCGACCCGGACTGGTTTAAATCAAAAATGAACATCTATCTAAATAGGTATCGATTTGAAGGTAAAGACCCTCAACATCGCATCCACACTTCTAATAACAGATAAGGACACTTTTTATAAAATCCCAAGCGCAAAAAAGTATAGAAATGTCCCAAATAACCCTAAACGACCCACCCGGTCTGGTTCAAACTGAAAATGAACATATGTGAAAATAGGTATTGATACGAAGGTCACGACCCTCAACACCGCATCCCCATGTCTAATAAGTGATAAGGACACTTTTTAGAAAATCCCATGCCCAAAAAAGTAGAGAAATGCCCCCAAATAACTCCAAACAACCCACCCGATCTGGTTTAAACGAAAAATGAGCATATGTCGAAATAGGTATCGATTCTAAGGTCACGACCCTCAACATTGAATCCACACGTCTACTAAGAGATAAGGTCACTTTTTCGAAAATCCCAAGCTCAAAAACGTGCTGAAATGCCCCCAAATAATCCCAAACGACTCACCCGGTCTGGTTTAAACAAAAAATGTACATAAGCCAAAATAGGTATCGATTCGAAGGTCACCACCCTCAACATTGCATCCACACGTCTAATAGGAGATAAAGACACTTTTTTGATAAGACAAAACCCTAAAAAGTACAGAAATGCCTCCATATAATCCCAAACGACCAACCCGGTCTGATTTAAATAAAAAATGAACATATGTCGAAATAGAATTAGATTTGAAGGTCACGACCCTCAACATCGCATCCACACAACTAATAAGAGATAAGGACACATTTTAGAAAATCCGAAGTCGAAAAAGAATAGAAATGCCTCCAAACAACCCCAAATGACCCACCCGAACTGGTTTAAACCGCAAATGAACATATGCCAAAATAGGTTTCGATTCAAAGGTGGTGACCCTCAACATCGCATCCACACGTCTAATAAGAGATAAAGACACTTTTTAGAAAATCACAGACCCAAAAAAGTTGAGAAGTGCCCCCAAATAACCCTAAACGACCCCACCCGTTCTGGTTTAAATAAAAAATTAACATATGCGGAACAGGTATTGATTCGAAGGTCCCGACCCTCAATATAGCATCCACACATCTAGTAAGAGATAAAGATAGTTTTTAAAAAATACCAAACCCAAAAAAGTACAAAAATGCTCCCAAATAACCCCAAACGATCCACCCGGTCTGGTTTAAACTGAAAAGGAACATATGTCGAAATAGGTTTCGATTAGACGGTCCCGACCCTCCACATCGCATCCACACATCTAATAAGAGACAAGGACACTTTTTAGAAAATACCAAACCAAAAAAGTACCGTAATGCCCCCAAATAACCCCAAACGACCCATCCGATCTGGTTTAAACTGAAAATGAACATTTTCGAAATAGGTATCGATTCAAAGGTCACGACCCTCCACATTGCATCCACACATCTAATAAGAGACAGGGACACCTTTTAGAAAATACTAAACCCAAAAAAGTATAGAAATGCCCTCAAATAATACCAAAACGACCCACCCGACCTGGTTTAAAGCAAAAATGAACATATGTCGAAATTGGTATCGATTCAAAGGTAACGACCATCAACATCACATCCACACGTCTAATAAGAGATAATGACACTTTTTCGAAAATCTAAAGCCCAAAAAAGTACAAAAATGCCCCAAATAACCTCAAACGACCCACCTGATCTGGTTTAAATTGAAAATGAACATATGTGGAAATAGGTACCGATTCGAAGGTCACGACCCTCAACACCGCATCGACATGTCTCATAAGTCGTACGGACACTTTTTAGAAAATCCCAAGCCAAAAAAGTACAGAATTGCCCCCAAATAACACCAAACGACCCACCCAGTCTGGTTTAAATCGAAAATGAACGTATGCCGAAATAGGTATCAATTCGAAGGTCACGACCCTCAACATTGCATCCACACATCTAGTAAGAGATAAGGACACTTTTTAGAAAATCCCAAGCCCAAAAAGGTATCGAAAGCCCCCAAATAACTCCAAACGACCCACCCGGTCTTGTTAAAACTGAAAATGAGCATGTGCGGAATAGGTATCGATTCAAAGGTCACGACCCTCAACATCTCATCACACGTCTAATAAGAGATAAGGACAGTTTTTAGCAAATACCAAACCCAAAGAAGTACAGAAATACCCCCAAACAACCCCAAACGTACCACCCGGTCTGGTTTAAACCGAAAATGAACATATGTCAAAATAGGTATCGATTCGAAGGTCACGACCCTCAACATCACATCCACACGTCTAATAAGAGATAAGGACACATTTTTGAAAATCACAAGTCCAAAAAAATACCGAAATGCCCCGAAATACCCCAAACGACCCACCCGATCCAGTTTAAACAAAAAATGAAGATATGCGAAATAGGTAACGATTAGAAGGTCACGACCCTCAACATCGCATCCACACATTTAATAAGAGACAAGGACACTTTTTAGAATATACCAAAACCAAAAAAGTGCAGAAATGCCCCCAAATAAACCCAAACGACCCACCCGATTTGGTTTAAACTGAAAATGAACATACGTCGAAATAGGTATCAATTCAAAGGTAACGACCCTCAACATTGCATCCATACATCTAATAAGCAATATTGACACTTTCTGGAAAATCCTAAGCCCAAAAAAGTACCGAAATACCCCCAAATAACCCCAAATGACCCACCAGGTCTGGTTTAGACCGAAAATGAACATATGCCAAAATAGGTATCGATTCGAAGGTCAGCATCCACATCATCTCATACACACGTCTAATAAGAGACAAATACACTTTTTAGAAAATCCCAACCCCAAAAAAGTACAGAAAGGCCCAAATAACCCTAAACGACCCACACGGTCTGGTTTAAACCGAAAATGAACATATGTGGAAATAGGTATCAATTCGAAGGTCACGACCATCAACACCGCATTTACACGTCTAATAAGAGATAAGGACACTTTTTAGAAATCTCATGCCCAAAAAAATATACAAATGCCCCCAAATAACCCCAAACGACCAACCCGGTCTGATTTAAACCGAAAATGAACATACGTGAAAATAGGTATCAATTCGAAGGTCACGACCATCAACACCGCATCCACACGTCTAATAAGAGATAAGGATACTTTTTAGAAAATCCAAAGCCCAAAAAAGTACAGAAAGGCCCCCAAATAACTCCAAACAATCCACCCGGTCTGGTTTAAATCGAAAATAAACATATGCAGAACAGGTATTGATTCGAAGGTCACGACCCTCAACATCGCATCCACACATCTAATAAGGGATAAGGACACTTTTTAGAAAATACCAAACCCAAAAAAGTATAGAAATTCCCCCAAATAACCCCAAACGACCCACCCGGTCCGGTTTAAACCAAAAATGAACATATGTCGAAATAGGTATCAATTCGATGGTAACGACCCTTAACATCGCAACCACACATCTAATAAGATTTGAGGACACTTTTTAGAAAATCCCCAGCCCAAAAAAGTATCGAAATGCCACCAAATAACCTAAACGACACACCCGGTCCGGTTTAAATAAAAAATAAACATATGTCCAAATAGGTATCGATTTGGAGGTAAAGATACTCAACATCGCATCCACACAACTAATAAGAGATAAGGACACTTTTTAAAAAATCCCAAGCCCAAAAAAGTACAGAAATGCCCCAAATAACCATAAACGACCCACCCGATCTGGTTTAAACCGAAAATGAACATATGTGGAAATAGGTATCGATTCGAAGGTCATGACCCTCAACACTGCATCCACGCATCTAATAAGAGATAAGGACACTTTTTAGAAAATCCCATGCCCAGAAAAGTACAGAAATGCCCCCAAATAACACCAAACGACCCCCCTAGTTTGGTTTGAACTGAAAATGAACATATATGGAACAGGTATCGATTCGAAAGTCACGACCCACAACATCGCATCCACACGCCTAATAAGAGATAATGACACTTTCTAGAAAATCCTAAGCCCAAAAAAGTATAGAAAGGCCCCCAAATAACTCCAAACGACCCACCCGGTCTGATTTAGACCGAAAATGAACATATGCGAAACAGGTATTGATTCGAAGGTCACGTCCCTCAACATCGCATACGCACATCTAATAAGCGATAAGAACACTTTTTCGAAAATACCAAACCATAAAAGTACAGAAATGCACCTAAATGACCCAAAAATGACTCACCCGGTCTGGTTTAAACCGAAAATGAACATATGTCAAAATCGGTATCTATTCGAAGGTAACGACCCTCAACATCGCATCCACACATCTAATAAGGGATAAGGTCACTTTTTAGAAAATCCCATGCCCAAAAAAGTATGGAAATGCCCAAATAACCCAAAACGACCCACCCGGTTTGGTTTAAATCGAAAACGAACATAAGTGGAAATAGGTATCGATTCGAAGGTCACGACCCCCAACACCGCATCCACACGTCTAATAAGAGAGATAAAGACACTTTTTAGGAAATCCCATGCCCAAAAAAGTATAGAAATGCCCCCAAATAACCCAAATAATCCACCCGGTCTGGTTTAAATAAAAAATGAACATATGTCGAAATAGGTATCGATTCGATGGTCATGACCCTCAACATTGCATCCACACGTCTAATAAGTGATGAGAATACTTTTTCAAAAATCCCAAGCCCAAAAAAGTACCGAAATGCCCCCAAATTACCCCAAACGACCCACTCGGTCTAGTTTAAACCGAAAATGAACATATGCCGAAATACGTACCGATTCGAAGGTCACGACCCTCAACATCTCATCCACACATCTAATAAGAGATAAGGACACTTTTTAGAAAATCCCAAGACCAAAAAAGAATAGAAATGCTTCCAAACAACCCCAAACGACCCACCAAGACTAGTTTAAACCGAAAATGAACATATGCCAAAATACGTTTCGATTCGATGGTCACGACCCACAACATCGCATCCACAAGTCTGATAAGAGATAAGGACATTTTTTAGAAAATCCCAAGCCCAAAAAACTACCAAAATGCCCCCAAATTACCCTAAACGACCTACCCGGTCTGGTTAAAATTGAAAATGAACATATGCAGAACAGGTATTGATTAGAAGGTCACGACTCTCAACATTGCATCCACACATCTAATAAGAAATAAGGACAATTTTTAAAAAATACAAGACCCAAAAAAGTATAGAAATGCCCCCAAATAACCCCAAACGACCCACCCGGTCTGGTTTAAACCGAAAACGAACATATGTCGAAATAGGTTTTGATTAGAAGGCCACGACCCTCCACATCGCATCCACACGTCTAATAAGAGATAAGGGCACTTTTTAGAAAATACCAAACCAAAAAAAGTACCGTAATGCCCCCAAATAACCCCAAACGACCCACCCGGTCTGGTTTAAACTGAAAATAAACATTTGCCGAAATAGGTATCGATTCGAAGGTCACAACCCTCCACATCGCATCCACGCGTCTAATAAGAGACAAGGACACTTTTTAGAAAATATCAAACCCACAAAAGTACAGAAATGCCCCCAAATAACCCAAAACGACCCTCCCGGCCTGGTTTAAAGCGAAAATGAACATATGTGGAAATTGGTATCGATTCGAAGGTAACGACCATCAACATCACATCCACACGTCTAATAAGAGATAAGGACGCGACCCTCAAATGACCCACCCGGTCTAGTTTAAACTGAAAATGAATATATGAGGAAATAGGTATCGATCCGAAGGTCACGACCCTCAACGCCGCATTGACACATCTAATAAGTGGTACGGACACTTTTTAGAAAATCCCAAGCTCAAAAAGTACAGAGTTGCCCCCAAATAACCCCAAACGACCCACTCAGTCTGGTATAAATAAAAAATGAACGTATGCTGTAAAAGGTATCGATTCGAAGGTCACAACCCTCAACATCGCATCCACACATCTAGTAAGAGATAAGGACATTTTTTAGAAAATCCAGACCATAAAAAAGTATAGAAAGCCCCCAAATAACTCCAAACGACCCATCCGGTCTGGTTTAAACTGAAAATGAACATATGCGGAATAGGTATCGATTCGAAGGTCACAACCCTCACCATCTCATCCACACGCGAAATAAGAGATAATGACACTTTCTAAAAAATCCAAAGCCCAAAAAAGTATAGAAAGGCCCCCAAATAACTCCAAACAACCCACTCGGTCTGGTTTAAACCGAAAATGAACATATACGGAACAGGTATTGATTCGAAGGTCACGTCCCTCAACATCGCATACGCACATCTAATAAGGGATAAGAACACTTTTTAGAAAATACCAAAAGCAAAGAAGTACACAAATGCCCCCAAATAACCCCAAACGTCCCACCCGGTCTGGTTTAAATAAAAAATGAACATATGTCGAAATAGGTATCGATTCAAAAGTCACGACCCTCAACATCGCATCCACACGTCTAATAAGAAATAAGGACACTTTTTAGAAAACCACAAGCCCAAAAAAGTACCGAAATGCCCCGAAATAACCCCAAACGATCCACCCGATCTGGTTTAAACTAAAAATGAACATATGCAAAATAGGTATCGATTAGAAGGTCACGACCCTCAACATCGCATCCACACGTCTAATAAGAGATAAGGATACTTTTTAGAAAATTCCAAGCCAAAAAAAGTACAGAAAGCCCCCAAATAACTCCAAATGACCCTCCCGGTCTGGTTTAAATAGAAAATGAACATATGCAGAACAGGTATTGATTCGAAGGTGACGACCCTCAACATCGCATCCACACATCTAATAAGAGATAAGGATACTTTTTAGAAAATACCGAACCCAAAAAAGTACATAAATGCCCCCAAATAACCCCAAACGATCCACCAGGTCCGGTTTAAACCGAAAATGAACATATGTCAAAATAGGTATCGATTCGAAGGTCATGACCCTCAACATCGCATCCACACGTCTAATAAGCGATAAGGACACTTTTTAGAAAATCCCAAGCCCAAAAAGGTACAAAAAGGCCCCCAAATAACTTCAAACGACCCACCCGGTCTGGTTTAAATTGAAAATGAACTTAGGCGGAACAGGTATTGATTTGAAGGTCACGACCCTCAACATCGCATCCACACATCTAATAAGGGATAAGGACACTTTTTAAAAATTCTAAACCCAAAAAAGTTCAGAAATGCCCCTAAATAACCTCAAACGACCCACCCGGTCTGGTTTAAATTGAAAATGAACATATGTCAAAATGGGTTTCGATTAGAAGGTCACGACCCTCAACATCGCCTCCACACGTTTAATAAGAGATAATGACACTTTTCAGAAAATCCCAAGCACAAAAAAGTTTCTTAATGCCCCCAAATAACCCCAAACGACCTACCCGGTCTGGTTTAAACTGAAAATGGACATATGCCGAAATTGGTATCGACTCGAAGGTCACGACCCTTCACATCGCATCCACACTTCTAGTAAGAGACAAGGATACTTTTTAGAAAATCCCAAGGCCAAAAAGTACAGAAATGCCCCCAAATAACCCTAAACGACCCACTTGGTCTAGTTTAAATCGAAAAAGAACATATGCCGAAATAGGTATCGATTCGAAGGTCATGACCCTCAACATCGCATCCACACGTCTAGTAAAAGATAATGACACTTTTTTAGAAAATCCCAAACCCAAAAAAGTATAGAAAGCCGCCAAATAACTCCGAACGACCCACCCGGTCTTGTTTAAACTGAAAATGAACATATGCGGAACAGGTTTCGATTCGAAGGTCGCGACCCTCAACCTCGCATCCACACATCTAATAAGAGATAAGGACACTTTTTAGAAAATTCCCAGCCCCAAAAAGTACCCAAAGGCCCCCATATAACTCCAAACGACCTAGCCGGTCTGGTTTAAACCGAAAATGAACATAGGCGGAACAGGTATTGATTCGAAGGTCACATCCCTCAACATCGCATCCACACATCTAATAAGAGATAAGGAAACTTTTTAGAAAATACCAAACCCAAAAAAGTATAGAAAAGGCCCCCAAATAACCCCAAACGACCCTCCCAGTTTGGTTTAAATCGAAAATGAACATATGTCGAAATAGGTATTGATTCGAAGGTCATGACCCTCAACATCGCATTCACATGTCTAATAAGAGATGAGAATACTTTTTAACAAATCCCAAGCCCAAAAAAGTGTCCAAAAAAGTACCGAAATGCCCCCGAACAACCCTAAACGAACCACCAGGTCTGGGTTAAATCGAAAATGAACATATGCCGAAATAGGTATCGATTCGAAGGTCAGAACCCTCAACATCGCATCCACACGTCTAATAAGAGACAAGGACAGTTTTTAGAAAATCCCAAGCCTAAAAAAGTACAGATGGGCCCAAATAACCCTAGACGACCCACCCGGTCTGCTTTAAACCGAAAATAAACATATGTGGAATTAGGTATCGATTCGAAGGTCATGACCATCAACACTGCAACTACACATCTAATAAGAGATAAGGACACTTTTTAGAAAATCCTAAGCCCAAAAAAGTACAAAAATGGCCCCAAATAACCCCAAACGACCCACCCGGTCTAGTTTAAACCGAAAATGAACATATACCGAAATAGGTATCGATTCAAATGTCAGGACCCTAAACATTGCATCCACACATCTAATAAGAGATAAGGGCACTTTTTAGAAAATACCAAACCCAAAAAAGAATAGAAATGCCCCCAAATAAGCCCAAACGACTCACCCGATCCGGTTTAAACCGAAAATGAACAGATGTTGAAATAAGAATTGATTCGAAAGTCACAACCCTCAACGTCGCATCCACACGTTTAATAAGGGATTAGAATACTTTTTAGAAAATCCCAAGCCCAAAAAAGTACCGAAATGCCCGTAAATAACCCCAAACGCCCACCCAATCTGGTTTAAACCGAAAATGAACATATGCCGAAATAGGTATCGATTCGAAGGTCACCACCCTCAACATTGCATCCACACATCTAATAAGAGACAAGGATACTTTTTAGAAAATACCAAACCAAAAAAAATACAGAAATGCCCCCAAATAACCCCAAACGACCCACCCGGTCTAGTTTAAACCGAAAATGAACATGTGTCGAAACAAGTATCGATTCGAAGGTAACCACCCTCAACATTGCATCCACAATTCTAATAAGAGATAAGGACACTTTTTAGAAAATCCCAACACCAAAAAAGTACAGCAATGACCCTAAATAGCCCTGAACGACCCACCCAGTCTAGTTTAAACCGAAAATAAATATAGACGGAACATGTATTGATTCGAAGGTCAGAACCATCAACTTCGCATCCACACATCTAATAAGTGATACGGACACTTTTTCAAAAATACCAAACCCAAAAAAGTACAGAAATGCCCCCAAACGACCCACCCAGTTTGGTTTAAATCGAAAATGAACATATGTCAAAATAGATATCAATTCGAAGGTGACAACCCTCAACATCGCATCCACACGTCTAATAAGAGACAAGGACACTTTTTAGAAAATCCCAGGCCTAAAAAAGTACAGAAATGCCCAAATAACCCTAAACGACCCACCCGGCCTAGTTTAAACCAAAAATGAACATATGTGGAATTAGGTATCGATTCGAAGGTCACAACCCTCAACATCCCATCCACACATCTAATAAGAGATAAGGACGCTTTTCGGAACATACCAAACCCAAAAAAGTACAGAAATGCCCCCAAATAACCCACATTGACCCACCCGGTCTGGTTTAAATTTAAATAGAACACATGTTAAAATAGGTTTCGATTCGAAGGTCACGACCCTCAACAGCGCATCCACATGTCTAATAAGAGATAACAACACTTTTTAGAAAATTCCAAGCCCAAAAAAGTACAAAAACGTCCGAAATAACCCAAACGACGCACCCGGTTTGGTTTAAATTGAAAATGAACATATGTGGAAATAGGTATCGATTCGAAGGTCACGACCCTCAACAACGCATCCACACGTCTAATAAGAGATAAGGACACTTTTTAGAAAATCCCATGCCCAAAAAAGTACGAAAAAGCCCCCAAATAACCGACCCACCCAGTCTGGTTTAAATAAAAAATGAACATATGCCGAAGTAGGTATCGATTCGAAGGACACGACCCTCAATATCGCGTCCACACGTCTAGTAAGAGATAAGGGCACTTTTTAGAAAATCCAAAGCCCAAAAAAGTATAGAAAGGCCCCCAAATAACTCAAAACATCCCACTCGGTCTGGTTTAAACTGAAAAAGAACATATGCGGAATAGGTATCGATTCGAAGGGCACGACCCTCAACATCGCATCAACATGTCTAATAAGAGATAAGGACACTTTTTAGAAAATACCAAACCCAAAAAAGTACAGAAATGCTCCCAAATAACCCACATCGACCCACCCGGTCTGGTTTAAATTGAAATAGAACAGATGTTAAAATAGGTATCGATTCGAAGGTCACGACCCTCAACATCGCATCCACATATCTAATAAGAGATAAGGACACTTTTTAGAAAATACCAAACCCAAAAAAGTATAGAAATGCCCCCAAATTACACCAAACAACCCACCCAGTCCGGTTTAAATCGAAAATGAACATATGTCGAAATTGGTTTCGATTCGAAGGTCACGACCCTCAACATCGCATCCACACGTCTAATAAGAGATAAGGACACTTTTTAGAAAATCCCAAGCCCAAAAAAGTACGGAAAAGCCCCCAAATAACCGACCCACCCGGTCTGGTTTAAATAAAAAATAAACATAAGCCAAAATAGGTATCGATTCAAAGGACATGACCCTCAATATCGCGTCCACAGGTCTAGTAAGAAATAAGGGCACTTTTTAGAAAATCCCAAGGCCAAAAAAGTATTGAAAGGCACCCAAATAACTCCAAACGTCCCACTCAGTCGAGTTTAAACTGAAAATGAACATATGCGGAATAGATATTGATTCGAAGGTCACGACCCTCAACATCGCATCAACATGTCTAATAAGAGATAAGGATACTTTTTACAAAATACCAAACCCAAAAAAGTACAGAAATGCCCCCAAATAACCCCAAACGACCCACCCGATCTGGTTTATACCGAAAATGAACATTTGTCGAAATAAGTATCGATTCGAAGGTCACGACCCTCAACATCGCATCCACACGTGTAATAAGAGATAAGGACACTTTTTAGAAAATCCCAAGCCCAAAAAAGTACCAAAATGCCCCCAAATAACCCCAAACGACCCACCCGATTTGTTTTAAACCGAAAAATGTACATTTGCGAAATAGGTATCGATTAGAAGGTCACGATCCTCAACATCGCATCCACATGTCTAGTAAGTGATAAGGAGACTTTTTAGAAAATCCCAGGCCCAAAAAAGTATAGAAAGGCCCCCAAATAACTCCAAACAACCCACCCAGTCTGGTTTAAACCGAAAATGTGCATAAGCGGAACAGGTATTGATTCGAAGGTCACGACCCTCAGCATCGCATCCACACATCTAATAAGAGATAAGGACATATTTTAGAAAGTACCAAACCCAAAAAAGTAAAGAAATGCCCCCAAATAACCCCGAACGACCCACTCGGTCTGGTTTAAATCGAAAATGAACATATGTCAAAATAGGTATCAATTCGATGGTCACGACCCTCAACATCGCATCCACACATCTAATAAGAGTTAATGACACTTTTTAGAAAATCCCAAGCCCAAAAAAGTACAGAAATGCCCTCAAATAACCCCAAAAGACCCACCCAGTCTGGTTTAAACCGAAATTGAACATATGCCGAAATAGGTATCGATTCGAAGGTCACCACCCTCAACATTGCATCCACACATCTAATAAGAGACAAGGATACTTTTTAGAAAATACCAATCCAAAAAAAATACGGAAAAGCCCCCAAATAATCCCAAACGACCCACCCGGTTTGGTTTAAATCGAAAATGAACATGTATCGAAATAAGTATCGATTCGAAGGTAACCACCCTCAACATTGCATCCACAAGTCTAATAAGAGATAAGGACACTTTTTAGACAATCCCAACACCAAAAAAGTACAGCAATGACCCCAAATAGCCCTGAACATCCCACCCAGTCTAGTTTAAACCGAAAATAAATATAGACGGAACAGGTATTGATTCGAAGGTCGGAACCCTCTACTTCGCATCCACACATCTAATAAGTGATACGGACACTTTTTCAAAAATACCAAACCCAAAAAAGTATAGAAATGCCCCCAAACGACCCACCCGGTTTGGTTTAAACCGAAAATGAACATATGTCAAAATAGGTATCAATTCGAAGGTGACGACCCTCAACATCGCATCCACACGTCTAATAAGAGACAAGGACACTTTTTAGAAAATCCCAGGCCCAAAAAAGTACAGAAATGCCCAAATAACCCTAAACGACCCACCCGGCCTGGTTTAAATCGAAAATTAACATATGTGGAATTAGGTATCGATTCGAAGGTCACAACCCTCAACATCGCATCCACACATCTAATAAGAGATAAGGACACTTTTCAGAACATACCAAACTAAAAAAAGTATAGAAATGCCCCCAAATAACCCACATTGACCCACCCGGTCTGGTTTAAATTGAAATAGAACAGATGTTAAAATAGGTATCGATTCGAAGGTCACGACCCTCAACAGCGCATCCACATGTCCAATAAGAGATAACGACACTTTTTAGAAAATCCCAAGCCCAAAAAAGTACAGAAACGTCCGAAATAACCCTAAACGACGCACCCGGTTTGGTTTAAACTGAAAATGAATAAATGTGGAAATAGGTATCGATTCGAAGGTCACGACCCTCAACAACGCATCCACACATCTATTAAGAGATAAGGACACTTTTTAGAAAATCCCATGCCCAAAAAAGTACGGAAAAGCCCCCAAATAACCGACCCACCCGGTCTGGTTTAAAAAAAAATGAACATATGCCGAAATAGGTATCGATTCGAAGGACACGACCCTCAATATCGCGTCCACACGTCTAGTAAGAGATAAGGGCACTTTTTAGAAACTCCCAAGGCCAAAAAAGTATAGAAAGGCCCCCAAATAACTCAAAATGTCCCACTCGGTCTGGTTTAAACTGAAAATGAACATATGCGGAATAGGTATCGATTCGAAGGTCACGACCCTCAACATCGCATCAACATGTCTAATAAGGGATAAGGACAATTTTTAGAAAATACCAAACCCTAAAAAGTACAGAAATGCCCCCAAATAACCCCAAACGACCCACCCGGTCTGGTTTAAATCGAAAATGAAAATATGCCAAAATAGGTATCGATTCGAAGGTCACCACCCTCAACATTGCATCCACACGTGTAATAAGAGATAATGACACTTTTTAGAAAATTCCAAGCCCAAAAAGGTACCAAAATGCCCCCAAATAACCCCAAACGACTCACCCGGTTTGTTTTAAACCGAAAAATGTACATATGCGAAATAGGTATCGATTAGAAGGTCACGATCCTCAACATCACATCCACATGTCTAGTAAGAGATAAGGACGCTTTTTAGAAAATCCCAAGCCCAAAAAAGTATAGAAAGGCCCCCAAATAACTCCGAATGTCCCACCTGGTCTGGTTTAAACCAAAAAATGAACATATGCGGAATAGGAATCGATTCGAAGGCCAGAACCCTCAACATCGCATCCACACGTCTAATAAGAGATAAGGACACTTTTTAGAAAATACCAAACTCCAAAAAGTACAGAAATGCCCCCAAATAACCCCAAAAGATCCACCCAGTCTGGTTTAAGCCAAAAATGAACATATGTCGAAATAGGTATCGATTCGAAGGTCACGACCCTCAACATCGCATTTACACGTCTAATAAGAGATAATGCAACTTTTTAGAAAATCCCAGGCCCAAAAAATTATAGAAAGGCCCCCAAATAACTCCAAACAACCCACCCAGTCTGGTTTAAACCGAAAATGAACATTAGCGAAATAGGTATTGATTCGAAGGTCATGACCCTCAGCATCGCATCCACACATCTAATTAGAGATAAGGACACATTTTAGAAAGTACCAAACCCAAAAAAGTAAATAAATGCCCCCAAAGAACCCCAAACGACCCACCCGGTCTGGTTTAAACCGAAAATGAACATATGTCAAAATAGGTATCAATTCGATGGTCACGACCCTCAACATCGCATCCACACATCTAATAAGAGTTAAGGACACTTTTTAGAAAATCCCAAGCCAAAAAAAGCACAGAAATGCCCCCAAATAACCCCAAATGACCCACCCGGTTTTTTAAAACCAAAAAATGTACATATGCGAAATAGGTATCGATTAGAAGGTCACGATCCTCAACATCGCATCCACATGTCTAGTAAGAGATAAGGACACTTTTTAGAAAATCCCAAGCCCAAAAAAGTATAGAGAGGCCCCCAAATAACTCCGAATGTCCCACCTGGTCTGGTTTAAACAAAAAATGAACATATGCGGAATAGGAATCAATTCGCAGGCCAGAACCCTCAACATCGCATCCACATGTCTAATAAGAGATAAGGACACTTTTTAGAAAATACCAAACTCAAAAAAGTACAGAAATGCCCCCAAATAACCCCAAAAGACCCACCAAGTCTGGTTTAAACCGAAAATGAACATATGTCGAAATAGGTATCGATTCGAAGGTCACGACCCTCAACTTCGCATTTACACGTCTAATAAGAGATAATGACACTAAAATTCTAAGCCCAAAAAAGTACAGAAATGCCCCCAAATAACACTGGACGATCCACTCGGTCTGGTTTAAACCCAAAATGAACATATGCGAAACAGGTATTGATTCGAAGGTCACGACCCTCAACATCGCATCCACACATCTAATAAGTGATAAGGACACTTTTTAGAAAATACCAAACCCAAAAAAGTACAGAAATGTGGCCAAATAACCCCAAAGGACCTACCCGGTCTGGTTTAAATCGAAAATGAACATATGTCGAAATAGGTACCGATTACAAGGTCACGACCCACAACATCGCATCCACACATCTAATAAGAGATAAGGACACTTTTTAGAAAATACCAAGCACAAAAAAGACAGAAAGTCCCCCAAAAAACACTGAACGACCCACCCGATCTGGTTTAAACCAAAAATGAACATATGCGGAACAGGTATTGATTCGAAGGTCACGACCCTCAACATCGCATCCACACATCTAATAAGAGATAAGGACACTTTTTTAAAAATACCAAACCCAAAAATGCACAGAAATGCCCCCAAATAACCCCAAACGACCCACATGGTCTGGTTTAAACCGAAAATAAACATATGTCGAAATAAGAATCGATTCAAAGGTAACGACCTTCAACATCCCTTCCACACGTCCAATAAGACATAAGGACACTTTATCAGAAAATCCCAAGACCAAAAAAGTACATAAATGTCCCCAAATAACCCCGAACGACCCACCCGGTCTGGTTTAAACCGAAATTGAGCATATGCCAAAATAGGCATCGATTCGAAGGTCACGACCCTCAACATCGCATCCACATATGTAATAAGAGATAAGGACACCTTTTAGAAAATCCAATGCCCAAAACAGTACAGAAAGGCCCCCAAATAACTCCAAACGACCCACCCGGTCTAGTTTAAACCGAAAATGAACATATGCGGAATAGGTATTGATTCGAAGGTCACAACCCTCAACATCGCATCCACACATCTAATAAGAGATGAGGACACTTTTGAGAAAATACCATACCTAAAAAAGTACAGAAATGCCCCCAAATAACCCCAAACGACCCACCCGATCTGGTTTAAACCAAAAATGAACATATGTCAAAATAGCTATCGATTCGAAGGTCACGACCCCCAATATCGCAACGACACGTCTAATAAGAGATAAGGACACTTTTAGAAAATCCCAAGCCTAAAAAAGTACCTAAATGCCCCCAAATAACCCCAAACGACCCACCCGGTCTGGTTTAAATTGAAAAATGAACATATGCGAAATAGGTATTGATTAGAAGGTCACAACCCCCAACATCGCATTCACATATCTAATAAGAGATAAGGACACTTTTTAGAAAATCCCGAGCCCAGAAAAGTACCGAAAAGCCCTCAAATAACCCCAAACGACCCACCCAATCTGGTTTAAACTGAAAATGAACATATGAGAAACAGGTATCGTTCCGAAGGTCACGACCATCAACATCCCATCCACACGTCTAATAAGAGATGAGGACTGTTTTTAGAAAATCCCAAGCCCAAAAAAGTACCGAAATGCCCCCAAATAACCCCAAACGACCAACCCGGTCTGCTTTAAACCGAAAAATGAACATATGCAAAATAGTATCGATTAGAAGGTCACGATCCTCAACATCGCATCCACACATCTAATAAGAGATAAAGACACTTTTTAGAAAATCCGTAGCCTAAAAAAGTACAAAAAGGCCCCCAAATAACTCCAAACTATCCAGCCGGTCTGGTTTAAATCGAAAATGAACATATGGGGAATAGGTATTGATTCGAAGGTCATGACCCTCAACATCGCATCCACACATCTAATAAGAGAGGACACTTTTTAAAAAATTCCACACCCAAAAAAGTATAGAAATGCACCAAAATATCCCAAAACGACCCACCCGGTCTGGTTTACCCGAAAATGAACATATGTCGAAATAGGTATCGATTCGAAGGTCACGACCCTCAAAATCACATCCACACGTCTAATAAGAGATAAAGACCCTTTTTAGAAAATCCCAAGCCAAAAAATGTACAAAAAGGCCCCCAAATAACTCCAAAAGAGCTACCTGGTCTGTTATAAATCGAAAATGAACATATGCAGAGCAGGTACTGATTCGAAGGTCACGACCCTCAACATCGCATCAACACATCTAATAAGAGATAAGGACACTTTTTAGAAAATACCAAACCCAAAAAAGTACAGAAATGCCCCCAAATTACACCAAACGACCCACCCAGTCCGGTTTAAATAAAAAACGAGCATATGTCAAAATTGATTTCGATTCGAAGGTCACGACCCTCAACATTGTATCCACACGTCTAATAAGAGATAAGGACACTTTTTAGAAAATCCCATGCCCAAAAAAGTACGGAAAAGCCCCCAAATAACCGACCCACCCGGTCGGGTTTAAATAAAAAATAAACACATGCCAAAATAGGTATCGATTCGAAGGACACGACCCTCAATATCGTGTCCACACGTCTAGTAAGAGATAAGGGCACTTTTTAGAAAATCCCAAGCCCAAAAAAGTATAGAAAGGCCACCAAATAACTCCAAACGCCCCACTCGGTCTGGTTTAAACTGAAAATGAACATATGCGGAATAGGTATCGATTCGAAGGTCATAACCCTCAACATCGCATCAACAAGTCTAATAAGAGATAAGGACACTTTTTAGAAAATACCAAACCCAAAAAAATAGAGAAATGCTCCCAAATAACCCCAAACGACCCACCCGGTCTGGTTTAAACCGAAATGAACATATGTCAAAATAAGTATCGATTCGAAGGTCACGACCCTCAACATCGCATCCACACGTGTAATAAGAGATAAGGACACTTTTTAAAAAATCCAAAGCCCAAAAAAGTATCAAAATGCCCCCAAATAACCCCAAACGACCCACCCAGTTTGTTTTAAACCGAAAAATGTACATATGCGAAATAGGTATCGATTAGAAGGTCACGATCCTCAACATCGCATCCACATGTCTAGTAAGAGATAAGGACACTTTTTAGAAAATCCCAAGCCCAAAAAAGTATAGAAAGGCCCCCAAATAACTCCGAATGTCCCCCTGTTCTGGTTTAAACCAAAAATGAATATATGCGGAATAGGAATCGATTCGAAGGCCAGAACCCTCAACATCGCATCCACACGTCTAATAAGAGATAAGGGCACTTTTTAGAAAATACCAAACTAATAAAAGTACAAAAATGCCCCCAAATAACCCCAAAAGACCCACCCAGTCTGGTTTAAACCGAAAATGAACATATGTCGAAATAGGTATCGATTCGAAGGTCATGACCCTCAACATCGCATTTACACGTCTAATAAGAGATAATGACACTAAAATTCTAAGCCCAAAAAAGTACAGAAATACCCCCAAATAACACTGAACAACCCACTCGGTCTGGTTTAAACCAAAAATGAACATATGCGAAACAGGTATTGAATCGACGGTCACGACCCTAAACATCGCATCCACACATCTAATAAGAGATAAGGACACTTTTTAAAAAATACCAAACCCAAAAAAGTACAGAAATGCCCCCAAATAACACCAAACGACCCATCCAGTCCGGTTTCAACCGAAAATGAACATATGCGGAACAGGTATTGATTCGAAGGTCCCAACCCTCAACATAGCATCCACACGTCTAATAGGAGATAACGACACTTGTTAGAAAATACCAAACCCAAAAAAACACAGAAACGCCCCCAAATAACCCCAAACGACACACCCGGTCTGGTTTAAATTGAAAAATGAACACATGCGAAATAGGTATTGATTAGAAGGTCACAACCCCTAACATCACATTCACATATCTAATATGAGATAAGGACACTTTTTAGAAAATCCTGAGCCCAGAAAAGTACCAAAAAGCCCCCAAATAACCCCAAACGACCCACCCAATCTGGTTTAAACTGAAAATGAACATATGAGAAACAGGTATCGTTCCGAAGGTCACGACCCTCAACATCGCATCCACACGTCCAATAAGAGATGAGGACTATTTTTAGAAAATCCCAAGCCCAAAAAAGTACCGAAATGCCCCCAAATAACCCCAAACGACCCACCCGGTCTGCTTTAAACGAAAAAATGAACATAGGCGAAATATGTATCGATTAGAAGGTCACAATCCTCAACATCGCATCCACACGTCTATTAAGAGATAAAGACCCTTTTTAGAAAATCCGTAGCCCAAAAAAGTACAGAAAGGCCCCCAAATAACTCCAAACAATCCAGTCGGTCTGGTTTAATCCGAAAATGAACATATGGGGAATAGGTATTGATTGGAAGGTCACGACCCTCAACATCGCATCCACACATCTAATAAGAGAGAAGGACACTTTTTAAAAAATTCCACACCCAAAAAAGTACAGAAATGCACCAAAATATCCCAAAACGACCCACCCGGTCTGGTTTACCCGAAAATGAACATATGTCGAAATAGGTATCGATTCGAAGGTCATGACCCTCAAAGTTACATCCACACGTCTAATAAGAGATAAAGACCCTTTTTAGAAAATCCCAAGCCCAAAAATGTACAGAAAGGCCCCCAAATAACTCCAAACGACCCACCTGGTCTGGTATAAATAAAAAATGAACATATGCGGAACAGGTACTGATTCGAAGGTCATGACCCTCAACATCGCATCCACACATCTAATAAGAGATAAGGACACTTTTTAGAAAATACCAAACCCAAAAAAGTACAGAAATGCCCCCAAATTACACCAAACGACCCACCCAGTCCGGTTTAAATCGAAAATGAACATATGTCAAAATTGGTTTCGATTCGAAGGTCACGACCCTCAACATCGCATCCACACGTCTAATAAGAAATAAGGACACTTTTCAGAAAATCACAAGCCCAAAAAACCATAGAAAGGCCCCCAAATAATTTCAAACGACCCACCCGGTCTGGTTTAAACAAAAAATGCACATATGCGGAACAAGTATTGTTTCGAAGGTCACGACCCCCAACATCGCATCCACACATCTAATAAGAGATAAGGAAACTTTTTAAAAAATACCAAACCCAAAAAAGTACAAAAATGCCCCCAAATAACCCAAAACGACACACCCGGTCTGGTATAAACCGATAATGAACATATATCGAAATAGGTTTCGATTAGAAGGTCACGACCCTCAACATCCCACACGACTAATAAGAGAGAACGACACTTTTTTGAAAATCCCAACCCCAAAAAAGTATCGTGATGCCCCCAAATAACCCCAAATGACCCACCCGGTTTGGTTTAAACAGAAAATGAACATATGCCGAAATAGGTATCAAATCGAAGGTCATGACCCTCCACATCGCATCGACCCACCCGATCTGGTTTAAACAAAAAATAAACATATGCCAAAATAGGCATCGATTCGAAGGTCACGACCCTCAACATCGCATCCACATGTCTAATAAGAGATAAGGACACCTTTTAGAAAATCCCAAGCCCAAAATAGTACAGAAAGGCCCCCAAATAACTCCAAACGACCCACTCGGCCTAGTTTAAACCGAAAATGAACATATGCAGAACCGGTATTGATTCGAAGGTCACAACCCTCAACATCGCATCCACACATCTAATAAGAGATGAGGACACTTTTGAGAAAATACCAAACCCAAAAAAGTACAGAAATGCCCCCAAATAACCCCAAACGACCCACCCGATTTGGTTTAAACCGAAAATGAACATATGTCGAAATAGCTATCGATTCGAAGGTCACGACCCCCAATATCGTATCCACACATCTAATAAGAGATAATGACACTTTTTAGAAAATCCCAAGCCCAAAAAATTACGGAAATGCCCCCAAATAACCCCAAACGACCCACCCGGTCTGGTTGAAATTGAAAAATGAACATATGCGAAATAGGTATTGATTAGAAGGTCACAACCCTCAATATCGCATCCACACATCTAATAAGTGATAAGGACACTTTTTAGAAAATCCCGAGCCCAGAAAAGTACCGAAAAGGCCCCAAATAACCCCAAACGACCCACCCAATCTGGTTTAAACTGAAAATGAATATATGCGAAACATGTATCGTTTCAAGGTCACGACCCTCAACATCGTATCCACACGTCTAATAAGCGATAAGGACCATTTTTAGAAAATCTCAAGCCCAAAAAAGTACCGAAATGCCCCCAAATAACCCCAAATGACCCACCCGGTCTGCTTTAAACCGAAAAATGAACATATGCGAAATATGTATCGATTAGAAGGTCACGATCCTCAACATCGCATCCACACGTCTAATAAGAGATAAAGACACTTTTTAGAAAATCCGATGCCCAAAAAAGTACAGAAAGGCCCCCAAATAACTCCAAACGATCCACCCGGTCTGGTTTAAATCGAAAATGAACATATGCGAAATAGGTATTGATTCGAAGGTCACGACCCTCAACATCGCATCCACACATCTAATAAGAGATAAGGACACTTTTTAAAAAATACCAAACCCAAAAAAGTACAGAAATGCACCAAAATATCCCAAAACGACCCACCCGTTCTGGTTTACCCGAAAATGAACATATGTCGAAATAGGTATCGATTCGAAGGTCACGACTCTCAAAGTCGCATCCACACGTCTAATACGAGAAAAAGACACTTTTTAGAAAATCCAAAGCCCAAAAAAGTACAGAAAGGCCCCCAAATAACTACAAACGACCCACTTGGTCTGGTATAAATCGAAAATTAACATATGCGGAACAGGTACTGATTCGAAGGTCACGACCCTCAACATCGCATCCACACATCTAATAAGAGATAAGGACACTTTTTAGAAACTACTAAACCCAAAAAATTACAGAAATGCCCCCAAATAACACCAAACGACCCACCCAGTCCGGTTTAAATCGAAAATGAACATATGTCAAAATTGGTTTTGTTTCGAAGGTCATGACCCTCAACATCGCATCCACACGTCTAATAAGAGATAAGGACACTTTTTCAGAAAATCCCAAGCCCAAAAAACCATAGAAAGTCCCCCAAATAACTTCAAACGTCCCACCCGGTCTAGTTTAATCCAAAAATGAACATATGCGGAACAGGTATTGATTCAAAGGTCACGACCCTCAACATCGCATCCACACATCTAATAAGAGATAAGGACACTTTTTAAAAAATACCAAACCCAAAAAAGTACAGAAATGCCCCCAAATAACCCAAAACGACCCACCCGGTCTGGTTTAAACTGATAATGAACATATGTCAAAATAGGTTTCGATTAGAAGGTCACGACCCTCAACATCCCACATGACTATTAAAAGAGAAGGACACTTTCTTGAAAATCATAACCCCAAAAAAATACTGTGATGCCCCCAAATAACCCCAAACGACCCACCCGATCGGGTTTAAACTGAAAATGAACATATGCCAAAATAGGTATCGAATCGAAGGTCATGACCCTCCGCATCGCATCCACACGTCTAATAAGTGATAAGGACACTTTTCAGAAAATGCCAAGCCCAAAAAAGTACATAAATGCCCCAAATAACCCCAAAAAACCCACCCGGTCTAGTTTAAATTGAAAATGAACATATGTGAAAATAGGTTTCGATTCGAAAGTCACGACCATCAACACCTCATCTACACATCTAATAAGTGGTATTGACACTTTTTAGAAAATCCCAAACCCAAAAAAGTGCAGAAAGGCCCCCATATAACTCCAAACGACCCACCCGATCTAGTTTAAACAAAAAACGAACATATGCGGAACTTGTATTGATTCGAAGGTCACGTCCCACAACATCGCATCCACACATCTAATAAGAGATAAGAAAACTTTCTAGAAAATACCAAACCCAAAAAAGTATAGAAATGCCCCCAAATAACCCCAAACGACCCACCCGGTCCGGTTTAAACCAAAAATGAAAATATGTCGAAATAGGTATCGATTCGAAGGTCATGACCCTCAACATCGCATCCACACGTCTAATAAGAGACAATGACACTTTTTAGAAAATACCAAATCCAAAAAAGTACAGAAATGCCCCCAAATAACACCGAACGACCCAGTCGGTCTGGTTTAAACCGAAAATGAACATATGCGGAATAGGTATTGATTCGAAGGTCACGACCGTCAACATTGTATCCACACATCTAACAAGAGATAAGGACACTTTTTAGAGAATACCAAACCCAAAAAAGTACAGAAATGCTGCCAAATAACCCAAAAGGACCCACCCGGTCTGGTTTAAATTGAAAATGAACATATGTCGAAATAGGTATCGATTACAAGGTCACGACCCACAACATCACATCCACACGTCTAATAAGAGATAAGGACACTTTTTAGAAAATACCAAACTAAAAAAAGTACAGAAATGCCCCCAAATAACCCCAAAAGACCCACCCAGTCTGGTTTAAATCGAAAATGAACATATGTCGAAAGAGGTATTAATTCGAAGGTCACGACCCTCAACATCGTATTTACACGTCTAATAAGAGATAATGACACTAAAATTCTAAGCCCAAAAAAGTACAGAAATGCCCCCAAATAACACCGAACGACCCACTCGGTCTGGTTTAAACCGAAAATGAACATATGTGGAACAGGTATTGATTCGAAGGTCACGACCCTCAACATCGTATCCACACATCTAATAAGAGATAAGGACACTTTTTAGAGAATACTAAACCCAGAAAAGTACAGAAATGCCGCCAAATAACCCCAAAGGACCCACCCGGTCTGGTTTAAATTGAAAATGAACATATGTCGAAATAGGTATCAATTACAAGGTCACGACCCACAACACCGCATCCACACGTCTAATAAGAGATAAGGACACTTTTTAGAAAACCCCAAGCCCAAAAAAGTACAGAAAGTCCCCTAAATAACACCAAACGACCCACCCGGTCTGGTTTAAACCGAAAATGAACACATGTGGAACAGGTATTGATTCAAAGGTCACGACCCTCAACATCGCATCCACACATCTAATAAGAGATAAGGACACTTTTTACAAAATACCAAACCCAAAAAAGTACAGAAATGCCCCCAAATAACACCAAACGACCCACCCAGTCCGGTTTCAACCAAAAATGAACATATGCGGAATAGGTATTGATTCGAAGGTCAGAACCCTCAACATCGCATCCACACATCTAATAAGAGATAAGGACACTTTTTAGAAAATACCAAACCCAAAATAGTACAGAAATGCCCCCAAATAACCCCAAACGACCCACCCAGTCTGGGTTAAACCGAAAATGAACATATATCGAAATAGGTATGGATTCAAAGGTAACGACCTTCAACATCTCTTCCACACGTCCAATAAGAGATAAGGACACTTTTTCAGAAAATCCCAAGACCAAAAAAGTATAGAAAGGTCCGCAAAGAACCCCGAACGACCCACCCGGTCTGGTTTAAACCAAAAATGAACATATGCCAAAATAGGCATCGATTCAAAGGTCACGACCCTCAACATCGCATCCACATGTCTAATAAGAGATAAGGACACCTTTTAGAAAATCCCAAGCCCAAAACAGTACAGAAAGGCCCCCAAATAACTCCAAACGACCCACCCGGCCTAGTTTAAACCGAAAATGAACATATGCGGAACCGGTATTGATTCGAAGGTCGCAACCCTCAACATCGCATCCACACATCTAATAAGAGATGAGGACACTTTTGAGAAAATACCAAACCCAAAAAAGTAAAGAAATGCCCCCAAATAACCCCAAACGACCCACCCGATTTGGTTTAAACCGAAAATGAACATATGTCAAAATAGCTATCGATTCGAAGGTCACGACCCCCAATATCGCATCCACACTTCTAATAAGAGATAATGACACTTTTTAGAAAATCCCAAGCCCAAAAAATTATGAAAATGCCCCCAAATAAACCCAAACGACCCACCTGGTCTGGTTGAAATTGAAAAACGAACATATGCGAAATAGGTATTGATTAGAAGGTCACAACCCTCAATATCGCATCCGCACATCTAATAAGTGATAAGGACACTTTTTAGAAAATCCCGAACCCAGAAAAGTACCGAAAAGCCCCCAAATAACCACAAACGACCCACCCAATCTGGTTTAAATTGAAAATGAATATATGCGAAACATGTATCGTTTCAAGGTCATGACCCTCAACATCGTACCCACACGTCTAATAAGCGATAAGGACCATTTTTAGAAAATCCCAAGCCCAAAAAAGTACCCAAATGCCCCCAAATAACCCCAAACGACCCACCCGATCTGCTTTAAACTGAAAAATGAACATATGCAAAATATGTATCGATTAGAAGGTCACGATCCTCAACATCGCATCCACACGTCTAATAAGAGAAAAAGACACTTTTTAGAAAATCCGATGCCCAAAAAAGTACAGAAAGGCCCCCAAATAACTCCAAACGATCCACCCGGTCTGGTTTAAATAAAAAATGAACATATGCGGAATAGGTATTGATTCGAAGGTCACGACCCTCAACATCACATCCACACATCTAATAAGAGATAAGGACACTTTTAAAAAAATACCAAACCCCAAAAAGTACAGAAATGCACCAAAATATCCCAAAATGACCCACCCGGTCTGGTTTACCTGAAAATGAACATATGTCGAAATAGGTATCGATTCGAAGGTCACGACTCACAAAGTCGCATCCACACGTCTAATACGAGAAAAAGACACTTTTTAGAAAATCCAAAGCCCAAAAAAGTACAGAAAGGCCCCCAAATAACTCCAAACGACCCACTTGGTCTGGTATAAATCAAAAATTAATATATGCGGAACAGGTACTGATTCGAAGGTCACGACCCTCAACATCGCATCCATACATCTAATAAGAGATAAGGACACTTTTTAAAAAATACCAAACCCAAAAAAGTACAGAAATGCCCCCAAATAACACCAAACGACCCACCCAGTCCGGTTTAAATCGAAAATGAACATATGTCGAAATTGGTATTGATTCGAAGGTCACGACCCCCAACATCACATTCACACGTCTAATAAGAGATAAGGACACTTTTTAGAAAATCCCAAGCCCAAAAAACCATAGAAAGTCCCCCATATAACTTCAAATGTCCCACCCAGTCTGGTTTAATCCAAAAATGACCATATGCGGAACAGGTATTGATTCAAAGGTCACGACCCTCAACATCACATCCACATATCTAATAAGAGATAAGGACACTTTTTAAAAAATACCAAACCCAAAAAAGTACAGAAATGCCCCCAAATAACCCAAAATGACCCACCCGGTCTGGTTTAAACCGATAATGAACATATGTCGAAATAGGTTTCGATTAGAAGGTCACGACCCTCAACATCCCACATGACTATGAAAAGAGAAGGACACTTTCTTGAAAATCCTAACCCCAAAAAAGTACCGTGATGCCCCCAAATAACCCCAAACGACCCACCTGGTCTGGTTTAAACTGAAAATGAGCATATACCGAAATAGGTATCGAATCAAAGGTCATGACCCTCCGCATCGCATCCACACGTCTAATAAGTGATAAGGACACTTTTCAGAAAATGCCAAGCCCAAAAAAGTACAGAAATGCCCCAAATAACCCCAAAAAACCCACCCGATCTGGTTTAAATTGAAAATGAACATATGTGAAAATAGGTTTCGATTCGAAGGTCACGACCATCAACACCGCATCCACACGTCTAATAAGTGGTACTGACACTTTTTAGAAAATCCCAAACCCAAAAAAGTGCAGAAAGGCCCCCATATAACTCCAAACGACCCACCCGATCTGGTTTAAACCAAAAATGAACATATGCGGAACTTGTATTGATTCGAAGGTCACGTCCCTCAACATCGCATCCACACATCTAATAAGAGATAAGAAAACTTTCTAGAAAATACCAAACCCAAAAAAGTATAGAAATGCCCCCAAATAACCCCAAACGATCCACCCGGTCCAGTTTAAACCATAAATGAAAATATGTCAAAATAGGTATCGATTCGAAGGTCATGACCCTCAACGTTGCGTCCACACGTCTAATAAGAGACAATGACACTTTTTATAAAATACCAAACCCAAAAAAGTACAGAAAAGCCCCCAAATCACTCCAAACGATCAACCCGATTTGGTTTAAACCGAAATGAACATTCGATCATGATTGTTGCCTCCACGCATTCACATCTAATAAGAGATAAGGACCTTTTAAAAATACCAAACCAAAAGAAATCCCCAACCCAAATGACCCAGTTAAAATGAACATATGTCGAAATAGATTTCGATTAGAAGGTCACAACCCTCAACATCCCACACGACTATTGAAAGAGAAGGACACTTTCTTGAAAATCCTAACCAAAAAAAGAACCGTGATGCCCCCAAATAACCCCAAACGACCCACCTGGTCTGGTTTAAATTGAAAATGAACATATGTCGAAATAGGTATCGAATCGAAGGTCATGACCCTCCGCATCGCATCCACAAGTCTAATAAGTGATTAGGACACGTTTTAGAAAATCCCAAGCCCAAAAAAGTACAGAAATGCCCCAAATAACCCCAAAAAACCCACCCGGTCTAGATTAAACTGAAAATGAACATATGTGAAAATAGGTTTCGATTCGAAGGTCACGACCATCAACACCGCATCCACACGTATAATAAGTGGTATTGAACTTTTCAGAAAATCCCAAACCCAAAAAAGTGCAGAAAAGCCCCCATATAACTCCAAACGACCCACCCGATATGGTTTAAACCAAAAATGAACATATGCGGAACTTGTATTGATTCGAAGGTCACGTCCCTCAACATCGCATCCACACATCTAATAAGAGATAAGGAAACTTTCTAGAAAATACCAAACCCAAAAAAGTATAGAAATGGCCCCAAATAACCCCAAATGACCCACCCGGTCCGGTTTAAATCAAAAATGAAAATATGTCGAAATAGGTATCGATACGAAGGTCATGACCCTCAACATCGCATCCACACGTCTAATAAGAGACAATGACAGTTTTTAGAAAATACCAAACCCATAAAGTACAGAAAAGCCCCCAAATCACTCCAAACGATCCACCCGATCTGGTTTAAACCGAAAATGAACATATGCGGAACAAGTATTGATTCGAAGGTTAAGTCCCTCAACATCGCATTCACACATCTAATAAGAGATAAGGACACTTTTTAGGAAATACCAAACCCAAAAAAGTATAGAAATGCCTCCAAATAACTCCAAACGACCCACCCGGTCCGATTTAAACCGAAAATGAACAAATGTCAAAATAGGTATCGATTCGAAGGTCCCGACTCTCAACATCGCATCCACACGCCTAATAAGAGATAAGGTCACTTTTTAGAAAATCCCAACTCACAAAACTACAAAAAGACCCCTAAATAACTTCTGACGACCCACGCGGTCTGGTTCAAATCGAAAATGAACATAAGCGGAACAGGTATTCATTCGAAGGTCACAACCCTCAACATCGCATCCACACGTCTAAGAAGAGACAAGGACACTTTTTAGGAAATACCAAACCCAAAAAAGTATAAAAATGCCCCCAAATAACCCCAAACAACCTACCCGGTCTGGTTTAAACTGAAAATGAACATATGTCAAAATAGGTATCGATTCGAAGGTAACGACCCTCAACATTGCATCCACACGTCCAATAAGAGATAAGGATACCTTTCAAAAATTCCCAAGACCAAAAAAGTACAGAAATGTCCCCAAATAACCCCAAACAACTCACCCGGTCTGGTTTAAACTGAAAATGTACATATGCCGAAATAGGTATCAATACGAACGCCACAACCCACAACATCCCATCCACACGTCTAATAAAGGACAATGACACTTTTTAGAAAATACCAAACCTAAAAAAGTATAGAAATGCCCCCAACTAACCCCAAACGACCCACCCGGTCTGGTTTAAACCGAAAATGAACATAGGTCAAAATAGGTATCGATTCGAAGGTAACGACCTTCAACATCCCTTCCACACGTCCAATAAGAGATAAGGACACTTTTCAGAAAATCCCAAGACCTAAAAAGTACAGAAATGTCCCCAAATAACCCCGAACGACCCACCCGGTCTGGTTTAAACCGAAAATGAACATATGCGAAACAGGTATTGATTCGAAGGTCACAACCCTCAACATCGCATCCACACGTCTAATAAGATACAAGGACACTTTTTAGAAAATACCAAACCCAGAAAAGTACAGAAATGCCCCCAAATAACCCGCAACGACCCACCTGGTCTGGTTTAAACTGAAAATGAACATATGTGAAAATAGGTATCGATTCGAAGGCAACGACCCTCAACATTGCATCCAAACGTCCAATAAGAGATAACGACACTTTTCAAAAAATCCCAAGACCAAAAAAGTGCAGAAATGTCCGCAAATAACTGCAAACGACCCACCCAGTCTGGTTTAAATTGAAAATGAACATATGTCGAAATAGGTATCGATTCGAAGGTCACGACCCTCAACATCGTATCCACACGTATAATAAGAGATAAAGACACTTTTAAAAAAATCCCAAGCCCAAAAAAGCCCCAAAATAACTACAAACGACCAACCCGGTTTGGTTTAAACCGAAAATAAACATATGCGGAACAGGTACTGATTCGAAGGTCATGACCCTCAACATCGCATCCACAAGTCTAATAAGAGACAAGGTCACTTTTTAGAAAATACCAGACCCAAAAAAGTACAGAAATGCCCCCAAATAACCCCAAACAACCCACCCAGTCTGGTTTAAACCGAAAATGAACATAGGTTAAAATAGGTATCGATTCGAAGGTACTGACCTTCAACATCCTTTCAACACGTCCAATAAGAGATACGGACACTTTTCAGAAAATCCCAAGACCAAAAAAGTATAGAAATGTTCCCAAATAACCCCGAACGACCCACCTGGTCTGGTTTAAACCGAAAATGAACATATGCGGAACAGGTATTGATTCGAAGGTCACAACCCTCAACATCGCATCCACACATCTAATAAGAGATGAGGACACTTTTTAGAAAATACCAAACCCAAAAAAGTACAGAAATGCCCCCAAATAACCCCGAACGACCCACCCGTTCTGGTTTAAACCGAAACTGAACATATGTCGAAATAGGCATCGATTCAAAGGTCACGACCCTCAATATCGTATCCACACGTCTAATAAGTGATAAGGACACTTTTTGGAAAATCCCAAGCCCAAAAAAGTACCGAAATACCCCCAAATAACCCCAAACGACCCACCCGGTCTGGTTTAAACCGAAATATAAACATATGCGAAATAGGTATTGATTAGAAGGTCACAACCTTCAACCTTGAATCCACATGTCTAATTAGAGATAAGGACATTTTTTAGAAAATACCAAACAAAAAAAAGTACAGAAATGCCCCAAAATAACATCAAACGACTAACCGAGTCCGGTTTAAATCGAAAATGAACATATGCGAAACAGGTATTTTTTTCGAAGGTCACAACCCTCAACATCGCATCCACACATCTAATAAGAGATAAAGACACTTTTTATAAAACCCCGAGCCCAAAAAAGTACAGAAAGGCCCCCAAATAACTCCAAATGACCCACCCCGTCTGGTTTAAATCGAAAATGAACATATGCAGAACAGGCATTGATTCGAAGGTCACGACTCCCTACATCGCATCCACACATGTAATAAGAGATAAGGACACTTTTTAAAAAATACCAAACCCAAAAAAGTACAGAAATGCACCCAAATATCCCAAAACGACCCCCCCGGTCTCGTTTAAACCGAAAATGAACATATGTTGAAATAGGTTTCGATTAGAAGCTCACGACCCTCAACATCGTATCCACAAGTTTAATAAGAGATAAGGACATTTTTTAGAAAATCCTAAGCCAAAAAAAGTACCAAAAGCCCCCAAAATAACCCTAAATGACCTACCCGGTCTGGTTTGAATCGAAAAATGAACACATGCAAAAATAGGTTTCGATTAGAAGGTCACGACACTCAACATCGCATCCACACGTCTAATAAGAGATAAGAACACCTTTTAGAAAATCCCAAGCCCAGAAAAGTACCGAAATGCCCCCAAATAACCCCGAACGACCCACCTGGTCTGGTTTAAACCGAAAATGAACATTTACGAAATAGGTATCGATTATAAGGCCACGACCCTCAACATCGCATCCACACGTCTAGTAAGCGATAAGGACACTTTTTAGAAAATCCCAAGCCCAAAAAAGTATAGAAAGGCCCCCAAATAACTCTGAACGTCCCACCTGGTCGGATTTAAATCGAAAATGAACTTATGCGGAATAGGTATCGATTCGAAGGCCAAAACCCTCAACATCGCATCCACACGTCTAACAAGAGATAAGGACACTTTTTAGAAAATACCAAACTTAAAAAAGAACTGAAATGCCCCCAAATAACCCCAAAGGACCCACCCGGTCTGGTTTAAACAAAAAATGAACATATGTCAAAATAGGTATCGATTCGAAGGTCACGACCCTCAACATCGCATTTACAGGTCTAATAAGAGATATTGACAATAAAATTCTAAGCCCAAAAAAGTACAGAAAGCCCCCAAATAATACCGAACGACCCACCCGGTCTGCTTTAAACCAAAAATGAACATAAGCGGAACATGTATTGATTCGAAGATCACGACCCTCAACATCGCATCCACACATCTAATAAGAGATAAGGACACTTTTTAGAAAATACCAAACCCAAAAAAGTACAAAAATGCTGCCAAATAACCCCAAAGGATCCACCCGGTCTGGTTTAAACCGAAAATGAACATATGCGGAATAGGTATTGATTCGAAGGTCACAACCCTCAACATCGTATCCACATATCTAATAAGAGATGAGGACACTTTTTAGAAAATACCAAACCCAAAAAAGTACAGAAATGCCCCCAAATAACCCCGAACAACCCACCCGATCTGGTTTAAACCGAAACTGAACATATGTCAAAATAGGCATCGATTCAAAGGTCACGACCCACAATATCGTATCCACACGTCTAATAAGTGATAAGGACACTTTTTAGAAAATCCCAAGCCCAAAAAAGTACCAAAATACCCCCAAATAACCCCAAACGACCCACCCGGTCTGGTTTAAACCAAAATATGAACATATGCGAAATAGGTATTGATTAGAAGGTCACAACCTTCAACCTTGAATTCACACGTCTAATAAGAGTTAAGGACACTTTTTAGAAAATACCAAACAAAAAAAAGTACAAAAATGCCCCAAAATAACATCAAACGACTAACCGAGTCCGATTTAAATCGAAAATGAACATATGCGAAACAGGTATTTTTTTCGAAGGTCACAACCCTCAACATCGCATCTACACATCTAATAAGAGATAAAGACACTTTTTATAAAACCCCGAGCCCAAAAAAGTACAGAAAGGCCCCCAAATAACTCCAAAAGACCCACCTCGTCTGGTTTAAATAGAAAATGAACATATGCAGAACAGGCATTAATTCGAAGGTCACGACTCTCTACATCGCATCCACACATCTAATAAGAAATAAGGACACTTTTTAAAAAATACCAAACCCAAAAAAGTATAGAAATGCACCCAAATATCCCAAAACGACCCTCCCGGTATGGTTTAAACCGAAAATGAACATATGTCGAAATAGGTTTCGATTAGAAGCTCACGACCCTCAACATCGCATCCACAAGTTTAATAAGAGATAAGGACATATTTTACAAAATCCTAAGCCAAAAAAAGTACCAAAAAGCCCCCAAGTAACCCTAAATGAGCCACCCGGTCTGGTTTAAATCGAAAAATGAACATATGCAAAAATAGGTTTCAATTAGAAGGTCACACCTCAACATCGATCCACACTCACACATCAGCCAAAAGTACGAAAGCATAACCAAATGAACATATGCAAATAGGTATCGATTAGAAGGCCACGACCTCAACATCGATCCACCGTCTAATAAGGACAGAAAATCCGCCAAAAGTATAGAAAGGAACACCTTTTAGATTCAAAAACCCCATCCACAGCTAACAAGAGATAAGGACACTTTTAGAAAATACCAAACTTAAAAAGTACCGAAATGCCCCCAAATAACCCCAAAGGACCCACCCAGTCTGGTTTAAACCAAAAATGAACATATGTCAAAATAGGTATCAATTCGAAGGTCACGACCCTCAACATCGCATTTACAGGTCTAATAAGAGATATTGACAATAAAATTCTAAGCCCAAAAAAGTACAGAAAGCCCCCAAATAATACCGAACGACCCACCCAGTCTACTTTAAACCAAAAATGAACATAAGCGGAACATGTATTGATTCGAAGATCACGACCCTCAACATCGCATCCACACATCTAATAAGAGATAATGACACTTTTTAGAAAATACCAAACCCAAAAAAGTACAAAAATGCCGCCAAATAACCCCAAAGGACCCACCCGGTCTGGTTTAAACCGAAAATGAACATATGCGGAACAGGTATTGATTCGAAGGTCACAACCCTCAACATCGCATCCACACATCTAATAAGAGATGAGGACACTTTTTAGAAAATACCAAACCCAAAAAAGTACAGAAATGCCCCCAAATAACCCCGAACGACCCACCCAATCTGGTTTAAACCGAAACTGAACATATGTCGAAATAGGCATCGATTCAAAGGTCACGACCCTCAATATCGTATCCACACGTCTAATAAGTGATAAGGACACTTTTTAGAAAATCCCAAGCCAAAAAAAGTACCAAAATACCCCAAATAACCCCAAACGACCCACCGGTCTGGTTTAAACCAAAATATGAACATATGCGAAATAGGTATTGATTAGAAGGTCACAA